>NW_026091012.1:0-6038 GCF_024586455.1 Bactrocera neohumeralis
ATAAAGCCCAAAAAAGGGGGTGCCCCTTGGAAAAATTCAATAATTTTACATTTAGGTATAAAACCGACTTTCCTGCATGTACACATTTAGAAATCCATATCAAGTTGTTTCAAATTAATAAATTCACATATTAAAATTAATTAACCCTCACCATCTTACTCAAGTTGACATATTAAAGTTAGTTAACTTTCTTCATCTTGGCATAAAGCCATAACGGTAGTGCATTTGGAAAAATTCCACAATTTTAAATTCGCATATTTAAGTTAATTAACTTTCTTACCGAGGTTTACAAAAAGCCATAACGCCAGTGCATTTGTAAAAATTCGCAATTTTACTTATACCTAAATGTAAAATTTAATTTTACCGATATTCCTGCATATAAACATTTAGCAAGACATATCGAATTGATTAAAATCATTATCGCCACATATTCAAGTTAATTAACCTTCGTCATATTATACAGAAGTTGGCATAAAGCCAAAACAGGCAAACATTTGGAAAAACAATTTTTCATTAGGTAAAAAACCGACTTTCTTGCATCTACACATTTAGAAATCCATATCAAGTTGTTTCAAATTAACAAATTCACATATTAAAATTAATAAACCCTCACTATCTTACTTAAGTTGACATATTAAAAGTTAGTTAACTTTCTTCATCTTGCAATAAAAACCATAACGATGATGCATTTGGAAAAATTCCACAATTTTAAATTCATATTTAAGTTAGTTAACTTTCTTCATCTTACTTAAGTTGACATAAGTCCATAACGGCAGTGCATTTGGCAAAATTCCACAATTTTACATTTAAGTATAAAACCAATTTTCCTGCATTTAAACATTTAGCAATACATATCGAGTTGATTAAAATCATTATCGCCACATATTCAAGCTAATTAACCTTCGTCATATTACAGAAGTTGGCATAAAGCCATAACGGCAGTGCATTTGGAAAAATTCCACAATTTTTCATTTAAGTATAAAACCGACTTTCTTGCATATACACATTTAGAAATCCATATCAAGTTGCTTCAAATCATAAGCTTCACTTATTAAAGTTAAATAACCCTCACCATCTTGCTCAAGTTGGCATAAGGTCAAAACGGCAGTGCATTTGAAAAAATTCCTCAATTTTACATATAGTATAAACTCATTTTGCATGTACATTTGAAATCCCATATCAAAGTTGCTTTAAATCATTGGCAACATATTTAAAGTTAATTAACCTTCATACCATCTTACAGAGTTCTTTCATAAGCCAAACAATAAGAGTATTTGGAAAAATTCCATGTTTTGCATTAAGGTATAGGAAACCGACTTTCTTGCATGTACACACATTTAGAAATCCATAATGTTATTTCAAAATTATTAAATTCATGGCGTATTAAAGCTAAGTAACTTTCTCTATCTCACAGAAATTTGGCCCAAAGCCAAAAAACGGCAGTGTCTTTGGAAAAATTCACATTTTACATTTAGGTATAAACCGATTTTCCTGCATTTAAACATTTAGAAATCCATATCAAATTGCTTCAAATTAATAAATTCACATATTAAAGTAAATTAACCCTCACCATCTTACTCAAGTTGACATAAAGCCATAACGGCATTGCATTTGGAAAAAATTCCACAATTTTACATTCAGGTATAAAACCGACTCTCTTGCATGTACACATTTAGAAATCCATATCAAGTTGTTTTAAATTATTAAATTCGCATATATAAGTTAATTAACTTTCTTCATCTTACTAAAGTTGGCATAAAGCCATAACGGCAGTGCATTTGGAAAAATTCCACAATTTTACATTTAAGTATAAAACCGCTTTTCCTGCATTTAAACATTTAGCAATACATATCGATTTGATTAAAATCATTAACGTCACATATTCAAGTTAATTAACCTTCGTCATATTACAGAAGTTGGCATAAAGCCAAAACGGCAGTGCATTTGGAAAATTTAGAAATCCATATCAAGTTGCTTCAAATCATTAGCTTTACATAATAAAGTTAATTAACTTTCATCATCTTACTAAAGTGTATATAAAAAAGCTTAACGGCAGTGCATTTGGAAAAAATTTCATAATTTTACTTTTTGGTATAAAGCCGACTTTCTTGAATGCACACATTTAGAAATCCATTTCAAGTTGCTTCAAATCATTAGCTTACCATATTAAAATTGATTAATCTTCGTCATCTTATAGAAGTTCGCATAAAGCAAAAACGGCAGTGCATTTGGAAAAATTCCACAATTTTTCATTTAGGTATAAAACTGAGTTTCTGGCATGTTCACATTTAGCAATCCATTTCAAGTTGCTTCAGGTCATTAGCTCTGCATATTAAAGTTGATTAACCTTCATCATCTTACAGAAGTTGGCATAAAGCCAGAACGGCAGTGCATTTGGAAAATTCCACAATTTTTCATTTAAGTATAAAACCGACTTTCTTGCTTGATATGGATTTCTAAATGTGTATAGAAATCCATATCAAGTTGCTTCAAATCATAAGCTTCACTTATTAAAGTTAATTAACCCTCACCATCTTACTCAGGTTGACATTAGAACATAACGGCAGTGCATTTGGAAAAATTCCACAATTTTACATTTAGGTATAAAACCGACTTTCTTGAATGCACACATTTAGAAATCATATCAAGTTGCTTCAAATCATTAGCTTAACATATCAAAGTTAATTAACCTTTGTCATCTTACAGAAGTTCGCATAAAGCAAAAACGGCAGTGCATTTGGAAAAATTCCACAATTTTTCATTGAGGTATAAAACCGAGTTTCTGGCATGTTCACATTTAGCAATCCATATCAAGTTGCTTCAGGTCGTTAGCTCTACATATTAAAGTTGATTATCCTTCGTCATCTTACAGAAGTTCGCATAAAGCAAAAACGGCAGTGCATTTGGAAAAATTCCACAATTTTACATTTAGGTATAAAACCGATTTTCCTGCATTTAAACATTTTAGCAATCCATATCATTGATTTGAATCATTAATGTCACTTATTTAAGTTCATTAACCTTCGTCGTTACCTAAGACAGCATAAAAGCCAAAAACGGCAGTGCATTTAAAATTTCATAATTTTTACATTTGGGTATAAAACCAACTCTCTTGCGTATTTTACATTTAGAAATCCATATCAAGTTGTTTCAAATTAGTAAATTCATATTAAAATTAATTAACTTTCTTGGTTATAAAGTTGATGAAAAGCCAAAAGGCAGTGCATTTGGAAAAATTCCATATTACATTTAGGTATAAACCGACTTTCTTGCATATATACATTTGGAGAAATTCCATATCAAGATTACTTGTTTCAAATTATTAATTAAACCCTCACCATCTTAATAAGTTGACATTAAAATTTCCATCTTTGATTTGATACCACAATTTTACATTTGCTATAAAACCACAATTTTTTGCATAAGCCATTTAGAAATCCCATGTGATTTGAAATCATTCCATATTAATTAATTAACCTAATTCATCTTACTAAAGTTTACAAAGATGGTAGTGTATTTAGAACATTTGGATTCCCATAATTTTCATTTGTATAAACGGATACTTTCCTGCATTTAAACATTTAGAAATCCATATCAGTTGACTAAATCATTAACTTCACATATTCAGTTAACTTAGCAACCTAGATCTCACCAAAGTTACCATAGTAAAGCCATAAACGGCAAGAGCATTTTATATTGAGGTGTTTTAATTTAGGTATTTCTTGCATCTACCATTTAAGAAATCATATCAAGTTGTTTCAAATTATTAAATTCACATATTAAAGTTAATTAACTTTCTTCATCTTACAGAAGTTGGCATAAAGCCAAACGGCAGTGCATTTGGAAAAATACCACAATTTTACATTTAGCTATAAAACCGATTTTTGCATGTGCACATTGGAAATCCATATGAAGTTGCTTTAAATTTATATATTAAAGTTATTATTTTTCTTCACATATTAAAGCATTTTGGAAAAAAATCCGTAATTTTACATTTAGGTATAAAACAGACTTTCTTATATGTTCACATTAAGAAATCCATATCAAGTTGTTTCAAATTATTAAATTCACATACTTTTAAAGTTAATTAACCTTTCTTCATCTTATAAGTTGGCATAAAAAGCCATTGCAGTGCATTTAAAATTCCAGAATTTACATTTAAGTATAAAACTGATTTTCCTGCATTTAAACATTTAGCAATCCATATCGAGTTGATTCAAATCATTAGCGTCACATATTCAAGTTAATTAACCTTCGTCATATTACAGAAGTTGGCATAAAGCCAAAACGGCAGAGCATTTGGAAAAACTCCACAATTTTTCATTTAGGTAAAAAACCGACTTTCTTGCATCTACACATTTAGAAATCCATATCAAGTTGTTTCAAATTAATAAATTCACATATTAAAATTAATTAACCCTCACCATCTTACTCAAGTTGACATATTAAAGTTAGTTAACTTTCTTCATCTTGGCATAAAGCCATAACGGTAGTGCATTTGGAAAAATTCCACAATTTTAAATTCGCATATTTAAGTTAATTAACTTTCTTCATCTTACTAAAGTTGGCATAAAGCCATAACGGCAGTGCATTTGGCAAAATTCCACAATTTTACATTTAAGTATAAAACCGATATTTTGCATGTACACATTTAGAAATCCATATCAAGTTGCTTCAGATCATTAGCTTAACATATTAAAGTTAATTAACCCTCACCATCTTCCTCAAATTGGCATAAAGCCAAAACGGCAGTGCATTTGGAAAAAATTCCATAATTTTACATTTAGGTATAAAACCGACTTTCTTGCATGTGCACATTTAGAAATCCATATCAAGTTAGTTCAAATCATTAGCTTCACATATTAAGGTTAATTAACTTTCTTCATCTTACAGAAGTTGGCATAAAGCTAAAACGGCAGTGCATTTGGAAAAATTCCTTAATTTTACATTTAGGTATTTAACCGACTTTCTTGCATGTACACATTTAGAAATCCGATATCAAGTTGTTTCAAATTATTGAATTCGCAGTAAAAGTTAATTAACTTTCTTCATCTTTAAAGGTTAAATAAAGCCATAACGGCGGGGGAAAAAATTTCAATTTTTCATTTGGGGATAAAAAAGTATTTTTCATTTTACACATTTAAAAAACCATATCAAATCATTAAAATATCTTGTTATTAACCCCCACCTCTCCTCATTTATAAAAAAACCATCATTTGGAAAAAAAATTATAATTTCATTTAGTAAAAAACTTTCTTGATTCAAACATTTGAAATCCATATCAAGTTGCCTCAAATCATTATTTTATTTAAAAAAGATTAACCTTCATCTCACGAAGTTCCTAAAGCAAAAACGCGGGGCATTTAAAAAAAACAGTTTTTCATTTAGGTATAAAACCGAATTTCTTGCATGTTCACATTTAGAAATCCATATCAAGTTGCTTCAAATCATTAGCTTAGCATATTAAAGTTAATTAACCTTCGTTTTTACAGGTTGGGATAACCCCAAAACGGGATATTGGAAAAATTTTTTTTTCATTTAAGGGATAAAAAAATTTCTTTCATGTTCCATTTAAAAAACATTAAGTTCTTCAATCATTCTTCTATTAAAGTTAATTAACCCCCACCATCTTTAAATTGGCATAAACCAAAAGGATGCATTTGGGAAAAAATTCCCAAACATTTTTAAAACCATTTTGGTTTGGCATTTAAAAACCTATGTTGCAAAAATTTTTAATTAATCTTAAAATTAATTAACCTTTATTTCAAAGGGGGGCATAATAAAAGGGAGTGCATTTTGGGAAAAAAAAAAAATTTTAATTTTATAAAACGATTTTCCATTTTCTTTGAATCCAAACAGTTGATTAAAAATTTTTCCCTATTTAAATTAATTAACCTTGTCATATTGCAAGTTGGTAAAGCCAAAACGGCAAATTTGGAAAAATCCAATTTTTTCTTTTGGGTAAAAAACCCTTTCTTAAAATTCCTTTAAACCAATGTTTTTTTTCAAATTAAAAAATTCACATTTAAAATTTTTTT
>NW_026091013.1:0-11345 GCF_024586455.1 Bactrocera neohumeralis
ACTGTACGAATCCAAAAAAAAACGCTATGGAATGTTCAACTCAAAAAGACAAAAAGATGTAGTTTATTCAAAAGTTAAAATGCAAGTGAAAGAATGTTCTGGTTTTTGGGTTTCTTACAAAACTAAAAATCAGGGTTACTCAAAAATGTAAGTTGCTAAAGGGTTGCATTTCAACACGCCACCTCAACGAACATATTTGAGCATTACAAGTAAATATATTTAACTCAAGTTCAACATTTTAGTAAATTTTTCATGATTAGGTCTGGCTAGGTTCTTAGTAAATATGTCTGCAATCATATTACTAGTGCTGCAGTAATTAAGTTCGATTTCGCCACCTCGATAGATATTTCTTATAAAATGATATTTAATATCAATGTGTTTACTTCGAGCGTGGTATACGGGGTTCTTGACTAAATTCATCGCGCTTAAATTATCTCCGTTCACTATCATCGCATCCGGGCATTCGAGTTCCATTTCAGTTAATAGCTGCTTCAAGTAAACAGCTTCTTTAACAACGCATGCTAGCGCCATGTATTCGGCTTCTGTGCTGCTAAGTGCTACCGTCGTCTGCTTTTTACATTCGTATGAAAACACTCCTCCGGCTAACATAACTGCATACCCAGTATACGATTTCCGATCACCCGTGTCGCCACCCCAGTCGGAATCCACAAAACACTCAATTGGTTTACCGGTTTTGTTATACCTCAGTTGCATATCTTGTGTGGTGCATAAAAACCTTAAAATGCGCTTTGCTGCTGATAAGTGTTCTACATGTGGATCATTGTTACGCTGTGCTAGCTTACAAACCGAGTGCAAGATATCAGGTCGCGTGCACACAGCTAGATACATAAGTGACCCAATGAGTGATTGATACTGCACCTGATCTGCTTTTTTACAATTTTGGTCATTACACACAACTTGGTGTCCTGGATCTAAAGGGATGGCGATCGGTCGACAATTTTCCATTTGGTACTGGCGCAATAACCTTTTAATATGTCCCTTCTGACTAATGGCAATAGCTCCAGTTTCACCATCTCTCTCAACCTCCATGCTTAAAAAGTGCTGGACTTGACCCTTGTCCACAACTTCAACTTTATTTGATATCATATTCTTTATAAGTTTTAAGTGACTGTAATCCGAGCTGGCAATCAGTAAGTCATCAACATAAACGGCTATAATATTCAACTGCTTGCCCCTGTGCATAACATATACGCACGGTTCACACTCACACTGTTTGAATCCTATCTGCTTCAATATGGAATCTAATTTCATATTCCATTGGCGACCGGATTGCTTAAGGCCATATAAAGCTTTCTTTAACTTTAAGCAATGATCAGGATAACGCTTATCCACAAACATTTCGGGTTGATTCATATAAATATCTTCAGACAAATCGCTATTCAAATAAGCGGTGGATACATCCATTTGATGTAAGTGCAAACGGTATTCCGCTGCTATCGCAAAAATCATTCGGATGGTATTGTAACGTACGACGGGTGAAAAAGTCTCGGTATAGTTTACACCGTAAATTTGCGAACACCCTTTCGCAACCAACCTCGCTTTAAACCGTTCTACATTTCCATCCTTATTTCTTTTGACCGCGAACACCCATTTATTACGCACTGGTTTTTGCTCTCTTGGTAGCTTCACAAGTTCCCAAGTCTTGTTCTTCAACAACGATTCGTATTCAACTTTCATTGCATTGTACCAATCGCCAGAAAGTTCACTTGATAACGCCTCACCTACTGTATCAGGTACTTTAATATCGTCATACGTCAACAAGCTTAAGTAATTATACTGTTTTTTCGGTCTACCGCATTCACCAGTACGAATTAATTTAGGTCTACCTGGCCCACGTTTAAGTGGAGTTGGTTCATCTTCAGCAGACTCGAAATCGTCATCACTTTTCTCTGGCTGCATGCCACCATCATCGACAACTTCATCTTCGTTCGCGTTATCGTTTGCCTCATCAACTTGAATGACAGGTGCCTGAACCATCTGCTCATCGTCGGAAATGTGTATCGGATTCAATACGTCTAAAATTGCCTCATGCTGTTGCTTGTGTTGCGTTTGCTCGATGAAGTATACATCCCTACTAACAATTAAACGCTTTGCTTCTTTATCGTACAATCTATACGCCTTTGAAGTGTCAGAATATCCTACCATAACATATTCTTTACCCTTTGGTTTGAATTTGTCTCGCTGCCGTTTATCAAGTGCCACTGCAAATGATCCAAACGCTCTTAAATGCGCCACCGTTGGCTTAAGCCCATGCCATGCTTCATAAGGCGTTACACTATCTAACGCTTTGGTTGGAGAACGATTCCGCAAATACGCGGACGTAGATACCGCTTCACCCCATAACGACTGTTCGAGACCTGCACCCAGCAACATACACCTTGCCATTTCAAGTAGAGTGCGATTTAATCTCTCAGCAGCACCATTTTGCTGTGGCGTATACGGGACCGTAAGTTGCCGTAAAATGCCATTCGCTTTTAAATATTCATCAAAAATATTGTTGACAAACTCTGTCCCATTATCGCTTCTTAATATCTTTAATTTCTCCCCAGTTTGACGCTCTGCCATTGCTTTAAATTCCTTGAATTTTTCGAACACCTCGCTTTTGTGCCGTAAAAAATACACGAATATATAGCGCGTTTTATCATCCATGAAGGTTAAGAAGTATCGGGCTCCACCGATCGATGCAACATTTACCGGACCGCAAACATCAGTATGCACCACCCCCAATACATCGGCTGCATAATTTTGTGAGCTACTATATGGCCGCTGAGTGCATTTACTCGACATGCACAAAGCGCAGTTGACATCAGTCGGTATGTTTATCGGAAGTCCAAACACCATCTGCTTATTACTAAGCTGCCGTAAACTTGCGAAATTCAGATGGCCAAATCTATTATGCCACTTCATCACGTCGTCAGCAATTTTCTTGGCAAAGAACAATTTATTTTTATTTATTACAAGTAAATATAAATCTCTGACCTTTTGTGCACATAATATTATTCCTCCGTGCTTGTCAAAGAACTTCGCCGTGTTTCCCTTGAATTCGACAGTGTAGCCACTGTTAACTGCTCTGGCAACTGACACAAAGTTGCACTGTAAACCCGGCACGAACAAAACATCTACGAGAGTCACATCAAACTCGTTTGTTCTCAATCGAACAACACCTTTGCCTTTTGCTAATATTTTGTGTTCCGCTGCTAACATAATTGATTCTTCGCACGGCTCGAACTCATCAAACATGTTGCGGTTGCAACATAAGTGTGAAGAAGCGCCGCTGTCAACGCACCAAACATCGTTGTGTAAAATTCTGCTACTAACAGCAGCAAACAGTCCGTTTCTTGTTACATTTTGATGCGAAGATTTTTCTCGATCTTTCCCTTTACATTGTGCGGCGAAATGACCTTTTTTGCCACAACTATAACATTTTAAATTTGATTTTTTGTTATTGTCATTGCGTTTGCTTGCGGTACCTGCGCTGTCGTTCGATTTTGCATGTTCAAAAATATTTTTTCTTGCGTTTGTGTTTGCGTGTGCTACGAAAGCTTGCACGCTACTCTCGGTATGCTCAGACTGGCATGTTTTACGTCGCTCGCCTTCTTCTATTAACTTAATTTTAACAGCAGTGAGATTTGGTAGTTCATCGCGAGACTCCAAAGCAACCACCAAACTCTCAAATGATTTCGGCAGACTTGCAAGAAGCATAATAACGAATAAATCATCCTGGAGACACACTCCAATTTCAGCAAGCTTCTCTACGACTGCCGTGAACTTGCAAACGTATTGCTGGACACACTCACCGTCATTCATTCGAATTCCAAGTAACTGCTTGAACAAAGTTACCTTTCTCACAGGCCCTTTTGGTCTATGCACTTCTTGTAGACATTTCCACGCCTCATTCGCCGATTTGCAGTTTTTAATGTGGCTTATCTGCATAGGCGTAATGCTGAGGATTATTGTTGCTTTTGCCTTATCATCTTTTGCCTTCCACAGCAACACAGCTTTTTCATCGGCACCTTCTTTTGGAGCGGGCAATTCTCCGCACGTAACAGGCCACAACTCTTGGTGGACAAGCACACTTTGTAGCTGCAAGTTCCATGAGTCATAATTGGACTCATCCAATTTTTCTATGTTAAAAAGCGACGAACTCATATCTTTTATTAATTACTTAACGCGATTTACTAGGTTCCCAGGAATTTGCACCTGGGCCCATAACCTGTTGGATATCTTACTTTTTGCACTGTACGAATCCAAGAAAAAACGCTATGGAATGTTCAACTCAAAAAGACAAAAAGATGTAGTTTATTCAAAAGTTAAAATGCAAGTGAAAGAATGTTCTGGTTTTTGGGTTTCTTACAAAACTAAAAATCAGGGTTACTCTTAAAGAAAAAAATGTAAGTTGCTAAAGGGTTGCATTTATGTACATAATGCAGTTAATATCTTGAGTAGATATGTTAGCACGACACATATTAACAAATGTTAAGACACGCATACTATTACACCAACATTCTTTAGCGCAACATAACACCTCATTATGTTAAGGCATAGGCATCCAACATACATCCAACTAATAAAGTCGCTGACGTTGCGGCACGTGTAACTCCAGACTATGGGAACGGACGGCCAGCAACACAAATCTAGCAAAAAGGTGGGAACCACAGAATCAGCACTTTTGGTCACGTAGCAGTAGCGACAAATTTAGGGCTAGCATTAAGAATGATAAAATGTAAAGTTAAGTTTTTAGTTGGAGTTGAAGGAATAAAGGAGCATAGCTCCCAAAAATATATTTTTTTAAATCAACCGTTTGTGTTTGATTAACTGGCGCCCGTGCAGGGACCAGCGTGTCGTAAAGTAAATAACCTGAAAACCAAGAAGTAAGGTTTCGCGAATGCCGTAACAAATAATATAACAGCCCGAAAATCTAAAAGTACGGCTCCGCGAGTTTGTGAAAAGTGAAAAAGGTCTGAACAGCAAAAGTAAGACCCTACGCGGGATAAGGAAAAGGCGAGCGAATACTTAGCAACAAAGAGGACTGACCGATAATAACGTCTAAGGACCCCAGTACAGCAGGAAAAGGATCATCTGGAAACGTTTAACAACTCAGAGCCCCAGCGCTGGACATGATTAGTTTATTGTAAGTTTATCCTTAATATCTCTTAGTAATTGTGAATGATTGTGAAAAGAATGTACTGTAACAAGATAAAAATATAGTAAAATATTGATTAATGGAATAATTCCAAATTTTACAATACTAATTATTTAAAAATTTATATTGTGATATAGATAAAATTGCTTGTCTCGATATGAACGAAGAATCTATCAAAACTATCACACATACTTATCGAGAAAAAGCCCTGGATACATTTATTCGCGGACTTAATGGAGACCTTCCCCGCCTCCTTAGCATACGCGAACCAACATCCTTGCCGCAGGCGTTGCATTTATGTCAAAAGTTAGAAAATATGACGTTCAGAATGCATCATACACATAACGTGCAAAAACCCAGCCATCCACCACCCCGACCTCCTCAACAGAACATGACATTTAACCACAATAGGCCCTTTTATCCCGAGCTTACAGATTTCTCTGGATCTAGGCAGAATCCCGGACTAAGGGCAAACTCCTTTAATCGACCATTGAATCACTACCCACAAATCGCACCTCAAAATTACCGCCCTTAACAACAGGCTGCTTTACCTAACAATTATAACTATAATAGACATAATCATCCCCAAAATAACCAAGGGTTCCGGCCGAATGCTCCAGGATTTGGTAACCAACCAAACTGTTATAATAATAATACACCCAATCTACCTCAAAAACCGCCCATACCAATGGATGTAGATAGATCTATACAGTCCAGAAATGTCAATTATCAAAACCACCCCAATACCAACCAAAATAATTACAATGCACAGAAGCGACCACTTTCTGCACAACAAGTCCACTCACCGAATAAAATACAAAGAAATTTTTATGCGGATACCGAACCAGCAGTTAGCAACTACCAAATACCAGCGGATCCCAACCAAATTTTTGAAAGCAGTACCTACCCTAACATACATACATAAAAGGAAACGAACCAAATCAACTAACGGAAGGAAACATTAATTTCATTAATAATAACGAACAGCAACAGGACGATCAAGACTATTACGAACCCGATACGATCCATTTTTTATACTAACGCCGTCCTCACTACCTTATTACGAATTCGTGACAAGGAGTGGAGACGCTCTAGATTTTCTCATAGATACAGGAACTAACAAAAATTATATACAATCTACTAGGATCAGGAATCCTATACCAAATGAAAAGTCGTTTAAAGTCAACTCAGTGGCTGGATCCATAGAAATTACGCACCACACCTTTATAGACATATTTGGACCCCACGTAGGGAAGATAAAATTCTTCATCTTGCCTACATTAAAATCATTCCACGGGATAGTTGGCAATGATACTTTAAGGCAATTACAAGCCACCATCCACACCGATAAAAACATTATGACAATTTTTCCCAATCTAGCAATTCGTCTAAAACAACGAGTGTCCCAGGAAGTCAATAATGCTGAAATGCAGTTGCCCCATCTCTCTGAACAACAGCGACGAAAAATAAATAACAGAATTGAGAAATGCCCTAACCTTTTCGCAGACCCGGACGAAAAAATCACCTACACGACAACGGTGAAGGGAGAGATTAGGGCAGTTAGTGAAACCCCAGTATACTCGAAACCATATCCTTACCCAATGGCTTGAAAGGAAGAAATCGAACGTCAAATTGAAGAACTCTTTGCCAATGGAATTATAAGGCAATCAAAATCCCCATACAACTCCCCCGTTTGGATAGTCGATAAAAAATGGATGCTTCCGGCGAAAAGAAGTATCGCATGGTCATCGACTACAGGAAACTCAACTTAATTACCATTCCAGACAGACATCCTATTCCTGAGATCAGTGAAGTCCTTTCAAACCTTGGAAATAACAAAATATTTACAGTTATAGACTTAAAAAGCGGGTTTCATCAAATATCCCTCCGTGAAACAGACATAGAGAAAACGGCATTTTCCGTAAATAACGGAAAATACGAATTTCTTCGATTGCCCTTTGGGCTTAAAAATGCCCCGTCCACATTCCAAAGGGCACTAGACGATATCCTCATAACATATAAATGTGAACATATTGGAACTCGCTGTTACGTATACATTGTGTTAGCACGACACATATTAACAAATGTTAAGACACGCATACTATTACACCAACATTCTCTAGCGCAACATAACATCTCATTATGTTAAGGCATAGGCATCCAACATACATACATCCAACTAATAAAGTCGCTGACGTTGCGGCACGTGTAACTCCAGATCAGCACTTTTGGTCACGTAGCAGTAGCGAGAGATTTAGGGCTAGCATTAAGAATGATAAAAAATAATATTTTTTTAAATAAACCGTTTGTGTTTGATTAACTGATATAGTAGTAACAATAATTCCAAATTATGGCAGTGTTTAAAGAGAGTTCTGAGGTATTTAAAGGGTAGCATTGATATGAAACTTGTTTTCAAAAGAAATGCAGAATTTAAAAATACAATAATTGGATTCGTGGATTCTGATTGGGGAGGTAATGAGATTGAAGATTGAAAAGTACCACAGGGTACTTATTTAAAATGTTTGATTCAAACCTAATATGTTGGAACACAAAGAGGCAGAACTCAGTGACACCCTCGTCAACTGAAGCTGAGTATATGGCCCTATTTGAAGCCGTGAGAGAAGCGCTATGGCTAAAATCTCTTCTTAGCAGTGTTAATATTAATCTGAAAAACCCAATCAAAATCTACGAAGATAATCAAGGCTGCATAAGCATAGCAAATAACCCCTCATGTCATAAACGGGCTAAACACATAGATATAACATATCATTTTGCACGAGAGCAGATCGAATGTAATACCATTTGTCTTGAGTATATTTCCTCAGAAAACCAGCTTGCTGACATACTATTTACGAAGCCATTGCCGACCTCACGATTTGAAGAGTTGCGGAAAGAATTGGGACTAGTGAAAGATAACTGATGAATTGTTCGTCGATACTGTAAACTTTAAGATTACTAAGTTAATTCATTGAAGAATTTTGTTAATTTTAAAATGTTAAGTTTTTTTTGAATAATTTGAGTTCATTTGTTTGTCAAACTATATTTGTAAGAGTGATCTGATCGGGTTTTATCTGGGTTTCCCCGAATCCTTGCAGCGAATGCTGGATCACTGAATTACTCCCAGAATGCACACCACCCACATTAGAATAATTTTATAATAATGAGTATGTAATTAATGAATATGTTTTATTAAGTTTATATAAGTTAACACAATATTTTATGAACTTCTACATAAATTCCATTCCCACATTATATGCTAGAAACATACAAACCGTTTGCATACTTTGGAGTCCTATTACAACCAAAAGTGCAACTGCGCTAAACGCGCATCCGCTAAATTCTTAAGTGAGCGAAACACGCGCAACCATGTCTTCTCCCCCAAAACCAAATAGCTGCAGGTGAGCGCTACACGCGCAAACCCTTTTAGGTGACCAAGCATCTTTGGTCACGTAGGCCGGCTCAAGCATAGGTTAGATTATAAACCTTAAAGTTAAGTGTAGTTAGTTTTGTAATAAAGCTCAACAGAAGCACATAGTGCTGCTTATAAAAACGCATTGTTTTATTTTTTATGTGGCGCCCGAGCAGGACCGTGAGGAAAAAAAATAATATTTTTTATACTCGCGGACGAAACCTAAATAACATTTCGTACTCGGCCCCTTAGTACCTTTCGGAAAAAGGACGGGCAGTATCAACCCATCCGAACGAAAAGCATAAGCTAAATACAAATACATTGAACAAAAAGTGCGTGACGGGGAAATTTAGAATAAATTAAACAAGTGTAAAATAATACAACTATAAAAGGAAAGATTTAAATTAATTCATCAAATACAACCAATACAACAAATACAAAGAGGAAAGATTTAAGTTAATTCATCAAATACAACCAATACAACAAATACAACTACAAGAGGAAAGATTTAAATTAATTCATCAAATAGAACCAATACAACAAATACCACTACAAGAGGAGAAATCTAAATTAATCACACAAAGGAGGAAACATTATCAACACAGGAAAATGCAAATGATATTTATATCTCTCTTTTTCCTGAACTTTATTTTAAGCGATGGTTCGGTTGAGGTGTTAGATTACACTCAGTCAGAAATCGTAATGATGGAGGAAGGAATTGGCAAAATTCAAACAGGAACATACCGGATTATCCACATGACAAACATAACAGAATACTCTACAATATTACGGGAACTGAACAAAAACTTCATACGAAACATTCCAGCTAACAACCCTCTTTACCCATTTATAACAGACGAAATCAGTAATATCAACATAACAATTAATAACATTTTACCTAAATACAAAAACAAAAGATCACTAGACTACCTAGGATCAGCCTGGAAATGGATAGCTGGCAACCCCGACCATGACAATTTAATAGCCATCAACAGCAAATTTAAAGAAGTAATCGAGAATAACAACCAACAATTAATAATCAACAAAACATTTTAGAAAGAATAAACAATATAACAGAAATTAGCAACTCAATAATAAAGTCTCTAGGAAGTAGTAACGAATTTCAAACCTCCCTAATACTTAAATATAAATTTAAAATTGACATAATCAAAGATGAGTTAGAAAATATTAAAAGAGCAATTCATTTAACTAAAGCGAACATTATTAACTCAGTTATTATTAACAATCAAGAAGCGCATAGAATAAATAAAATTTTTATCGAAGAGAATCTGCAATTTGGTTCGTTAGAAGAATCTCTGAATTTTGCAGATGTTCAAATTGCTGTAAAACAAAACTTACTAATTTATATGATAAAAATACCGAAAACCGGTAAAGAAATTTGCAAATCTATTATAATTAAGCCTTTAAGTAAAAACGAAACTATTTTAAAGATAAATTTTGAAAAAATACTGAAATGTAATGAAGAATAGATTGTAAAATAATAAATGAAATACAAATTTGCAAACAAACCCAAATTGTTAATTTGGAAAACGAAAATTGTATAAAAAATTTAATAAGGAATAAACCATATAAGTGCACCGTAACAAATACGGAACATGTTAAAAATATTGTAGAAATAAATAATGGACTAATACTTTTAAATAATTTCGAAGGAAATATTACTGCAAATAATAATACTAGAAAATTAAGAGGATCATATTTGATAAGAATCTTTAATGAAACTATAAGAATAAATAACATGAATTTTACAACTTTAGAACAACATAGTGTAGAGAAACACCGAACTCGTGTGCACAGTCAAACACTTATATATAATAATACAAAACTTTATTGTGAATATAAGAAAAATGTTACACTTATTCAACTTTACTGGGTGTTCTCAAATATTTCGTTTATGTTGCTCACTCGCTGACGGTTGCTCGTTGACTGTGCACACGAGTTCGATGTTTCTCTACAGTTCAGAAGTGGGATGATAAACCCATACACGTCTACAAACATAGTAAGTATATGTATGTGCGTTGGTAAAGGGCTATAGGCACCGGCAGATATAAGTTAACACCAAAGATGTTAGTAACCCCACAGCCAACTTCCGGCACGTGTCTTAAGAATAGTTAACATTCAAATTCCCGGAATTAATTGCAATATTGGTTGTGCCAATTTTTATGCAACGGAAATCAATAATATTGCATTATTGCAGAAATATTAACTTTCCGAAGAATAGCTTGCGCAAAGCGCAAGCTGAAACAATATTGCTATTGCAGCAGTCTGCTCAGTACAATAAACTGGTGATGCAAATAATTAAGTGCATAGCCCTAGCTTTAATATAAATATAAGTACTTGTAAACTAGATCAGTTGGGCAGTTGTTAATTTATCTCAATAAACGCGGAATCGCTGTCCGCCTAAAACTAAAATTGTATTTTTTTTTCGCTCTCACGAAAGTGATTGCGTAACTGGCGCCCGAGCTAAATACAAAACGTAAAGTTTTGTATAATATACCGCGTAAAGCGTGAAATCAAAAAAAAAAAAAAATTTTTGTAACGCGTAAAGCATAGAACGTCGTATACCTAAAAGTACCGGTAGTGCGCGAGTGGCAAAATCTGTGGTAAAATCAAGTGAAATACAGTAAAAACGTTAACTTTGTGCTGTGACCTTTAAGTGATAAACTAGTGACAGTGTGCTAGTGCCACCCTGCAGAAAATTACCCAAAACTGAAGAAGCAAAAAACCGCAGTTGTGAAGGCCCCTTAGTAG
>NW_026091014.1:0-11717 GCF_024586455.1 Bactrocera neohumeralis
TTTTTTTGTGTAAATTTATCATAGATATTATATAAATATTTCATGCGCGTGTGTGTGTTGGCCAGGCTAGGTGATGTGCTACATGATTTTGCACAAAATTTCCTTACTATTATGGATGTATGTACAAATGTACGTAGCACTCTTCTCCTTTTGAAATGTGATTTGTTTTCGTGACTCAAATAGATACTGTGTTTACTTCTAAATACAAATACATATGCATTCCTAACTGGTTTATAATTATTCATTGCAAAATTTGTTTCTCGTTTTGTGTTTACCATCATTGTTTTCTTGGTATTCTGTATTTCTATTTTGTGCTTTGAATTGCAAATTTTCTACATATTTACATATGTATGTACATATGTGTGATTTAAGATAAAGTAAAATTATTTTAATAAAAAAGGTCACATGTACAAATATCTTATAGAAAAATGTCTTCCGTTCAAGTGGCTAAAGTTACCGAGTAAGCAACAATGAAAATTTAAAAAGGACCTGTCACACCTAGAAGTGAAGTAGTGACCGTAAGCTTAACTCTTAACATGCTGACAATAACGCATTGATACTTAAAGATTAACTTAATGAAATCTAACCTAAATTCTAAAAATTCGAACTCCCCATCTACCTCTGCATTTTGAAGGTATACATTTTTCGCAAAAAACTGGGAACACTGATCTTCATAAGCAATTCTTTAGGAAAAGAATAGAGCTTTTTGACAATACTCTCTTGTAAGATTCAATATGTAGGTGGATAGGTAGCTAGTGTGGTTATCTGACAACGCTCCTAGACCTTTTGGAGGCGGTTATGTAACAACCGGAACTAATACTCCCCATAATGTTTGTCTCTTCTCTAAAAAACAGCGGGCATCTGATGAACATCATCAGTGCAAAAGGTTGTATCTGTACAACCTCCGAAATATCGGTACGAAACCCTAGGCAGATAGCTGCGATTCTCTTCCTATACAAATCATTGCATTAGCATAGAATATGCTTTATAGTCTCATCCTCTTCTACCTCCTGATATATTCCTAAAAAATCATTATATCGTCATCTGAAATGCAAAATAACGTAACATCACTTTTCGTAGGTTTACAGGAGAAGCGGAAACCCGTATAAAAAGAAAAGCACTCGAGATATGGAAACAAAATTTTCAAATCTGAATTAACATGAACCTATAAATATATTTTAGAAAAAAAATAATGAAAAAATTAAGCAAATTTTATAGTAGGTGTCTTACGTTATTTTGAATTTTCATTTCTGAAACAAAATAACGTATGATCAATCTAAATTTGTATAAAAATAAAAAATTTTAATATTAATAACTTTTTTTTAATTTTAAATAAAAGCAGTTTCAAGTTCTTCATATTTCTTGTTATTTTTTTATTAATATGTACATATGTAAGTTTTAGAAAAAATTTAAATATTTCAAGCTAAAAAATTAGGATAATGTTTAATTATTATTTATTAAATAACTAATTATTTAAAAAGTGTATTATCATAAAAGTAATAACAGTCTGCTGGAATTAAAGCTTCTTGGTCCTGCAGATGTTGCCATTTCTTCTTAGTTATTGTTAAACTTTGCTAAAGAATAGGCTGCTGAATTCCTAAAAAAGCACGGGTCTGATCACATGGAGTCGCTAAACCGAACTCTGGTGGCTCCTTCTCTACCCATATACAGAGGGAGTTGTGGGTGGGAAGAAGCCGTTGGAGAAAAGGGACAGTGAGCTTCTTCACGGATGGGTCAAAGGTGGAGGGGCTACTGTCACGAGCTCTCTATCAACTCCAGTTTCTCCAATTTCCTTAATATTGCAGTGTCTTCCAGGCCGAGATTAGAGCCATTAAGGTAGCAGTAGAATTACTACTCCGGAGTGCAGCCTCCTTCAGAGGAGTGACCATCGACTCAGATAGCAGAGCGGTGATTCCAGCGTTGAACTCACTAACAATGAGAGAATTCAGAGCTGAGCGAAGACCTAACCTCGCTATCAATAGCATCGAGTGCCTTTGTGATAAGAATGAAGGAAACATGAGCTAGCAAGAAGAGGCACCCCAGAACATCTATCGGTAGAATGGGAGCGGATCTGCGCTCCCGTATCGTAATCTTTTACTGCTGGGCCACAATTTTTACACACGCTGTTGAAAAAGTCTTTTGTCCCAAGATCGTTCGCATGAGATCTAGTGATCTCTTTGCCCTCAGTAAGGCAGCTTTTCCCTAGTTTTGGGGCTTGTAACACGCCATTGCCCTATTGGCTTCCACGCAGTAAGGCTGGGAATCCTACCAGACGCCATCTGCAGAAGCTGTATGGAAGAAGATTAGGTGGAAACAACTCAACACTTCCTTCTTGGCTGTCTTGCGTTAGGGAGGTCGACTTAATCACCTATGGGCTAAAAACAATGGTCTAGGAGTTAACCCGAACAAAACAGAACTGATGCTATTCACTAGCAGAACCAAAATACCTCAGTTTCAACTTCCGGTATTAAACGGTACAACACTCACTCTATCCCCCACAGCTAAATACTTGGGGGTGGAGATTGACACCAAACTGTCCTGGAAAATAAATATAGAAAAAAGAACAAACAAAGCATACATGGCCAACTATACTTGTAAGAAAATCGTCAACAAGGATTGGGGCCTTAAACCAAGTATAATCATGTGGATGTATACGGCTGTCATAAGACCTATACTTACATATGGAGCTCTGGTATGGTGGCCAGCGCTAAACAAACAATACAATATTAGAAAATTAAATGGAATACAAAGAGCAGCATGTGCGGGTGTTACGGGTGCAATCAGGTCATGTCCGACTGATGCGCTCAATGTGATCCTGCATCAACTACCAATGGACATTTTTATTCACAAAACAGCAGCTATTGCGGCGATAAGAATAAAAGAATTGGGAGGTTGGAAACAGCTGAACTACGGACATAGTGTAATTCTAAACAAGTTCACTATTAACAAATCAGACTACATTCTCCCAAAGCTGGATTTCAGTAGACACTTCCAGGTGAGGATACCATCTAGACGAGAATGGAGAAGAGGTTCAATAGTAGAGGAAGATACCACCTCAGTCTATACCGACGGGTCCAAAATGGACTGCGGAGTGGGCACGGGGGTATTCTCCGCTGATCTAGGCATATCTCTCTATACGTCTACCGAACTCGGCTAGCATCTTCCAAGCAGAAGTACTAGGCATAGAAAAAGCCTGCGAGGTTCTATTAGAAAACCACGGAAATATACATAAAGCAACTATATTTACGGACAGCCAGGCGGCCCTCCTGGCATTGTCTTCACCCATGACAAATTCCAGTATAGTTCACAGCTACAAGAGAGCACTAAGCTCAATAAAAGACAAGCTCCAGGTAAACTTGATCTGGGTTCCCGGACACAGGAACTTTTTCGGTAACGAAAAAGCAGACGAGTTGGCAAAAGCAGGAGCTTTCCTCAATGAATCCGAGGCGGAGCTAATACCAAGCCCGCTAGGATCGATAAAAGGAGAGATCAATAGACAATTTCAGCAAATTGCAAACAACAGGTGGAAAAACATTACAAAATGCGTCATAACTAAACAATTATGGCCAACATATGACAGGAAAAGAACAAATGATTTATTAAATAGGTCAAGAAAAAGTATTTACAGAATAACAGCTACCACAACAGGGCACTGGCCATTTGGGGAACATGCGTCCAAAATGGGATTGCCCTACAACGATATCTGCCGGGGCTGCGGAGTAGCAGGGATCAAGGAAACAATCTTCCACTTTCTCTGCGAATGCCCAGCTCTAGCACACATCCGACACAAAACACTCGGAATCCACCAAGCACCAAATCTTGAATGGATTTCCACCAAAAGCATATCGGACATAAGTAGTTTCATCGAAACCTCAAAATGGTTTGAGAGAGAAGATGAAACGTAATAGCAGATACAGGTGGTTCTACGAATAGTGTATCAAAATGGCACATCAAGTGCTAATTGAGCCCGATAGGGCTGCACTCCGACCTACCTACCTAATCACTTGGGGGCGCATACCTTCAGACATCCCACCGAACTGGCGGGAAGCGTTTTGTTAATTTATAAGTTCGAACACAGGATTTCTTCTTTTCTATGCCCTCACAAAGACCTACATATATATATATATATATATAGTAGTCCACATTCGATCAACGATGTAGCCTAAACTAACCAAAGCACATTGAACTTAATCACTAAAAATAAACATAAACAATAAATGAAGGCTAACTTCGATATAAAACAAAAAAACACTCTGTTATATTTACATACTTGAGTGATGATACGTTATTTTGTTTAACGAAGTCAAGCACTTGATGATACGTTCTTTTGAATTTTTAATATATGTAGTTTAGGTATTTTTGATCGCAGAAGCTTAAAATTTGCGACACATATGTAATACGATGTGGTGAATCGTAATTAGTAAAAAACTCAATTTTGAATTTTTTGATGATACGTTATTTTACATTTAAGGTGACGATATGGAGTATGAATTGAAATCGAGTACTTCCGAGTGGTTATTTTAATGGTATGTGTTACTGGCAGAAATAGAAAAAATAGGGTTTATACTACCCCCAAATCTTATATTTTCCTGCAAGAATTTCTAGAACTGATTCCTGCAAGGTGCGAGAGTATGAAATACCATAGCCCTTCCTTACCTGTTTTCAGCTTAAATTTTTTGGCATCAACAATTAAATTTAGATATGTTTACTCGAAATCACTTAAGATTTCAAAATTATAAATCAAATTAACGGCGACTCAATATAAATACTTACCAAATACAAATAATAACAACAAATGCTCTTCGCCATAGATGTCTTGATTTTTAGGCGTTTCAAGCAGCCGCTTGATGTAGTCAATTATTAAAATCGAAAAATAAATATGTTAATTGACTCAATTAAAGACTGTCGGTCTTTAACACCGCGGTCACCTGCTTAATTATAAAAATATAGTCGCAAAGCCATCAATCTCTTAAATGATAGTTGAGAACTACAATCAAACATAAATATATACATACATACATAATCCAAGCATGGACTTAGCCAAATAATTGCTTTCTGTATGTAAAACTCCGAAGTCGAGCACACGATTTTTCAACAATAATAACCCTCTGTTACTTTGAGCGTCCATATGAAACCACATTTCACGAAATACTTATTAGTATTGATTCCTTATTTTCTACATGAGATTCCAATTTAGTCATAAAATTTAACTGTTGTGGCCACGATTTTCTGTTGCACAGCTAACACCATATGCTGCACGCTAGAAGCGGAGGTTACGCTAATGTGCTACAGCTCTACTAATTACATTGGTGATGCTTCATTAGCACATTAAGTAAACAAAGCCCATACAGCGAGCGGTAATTTTCCTTTTCTTTAGAATTTTACAAGAGCACCACAGTAATTACTAAGCGAGCATTATGGTTTGCTCTATACACCGAGAGTTCATGGTGCTAACGCTTCTTTAACCACAGCTGCAAGAAAGTAGCATAAATGTGTTAATATGTGAGCGTGTGTGTGTAATGCTCATAAGTAAATATATAGCGTACCTGCTTTACTTTATGTTTCCGCGTCTATTTGTGTCTGTAGTTGTCTACAACAATAGCTACAAATCCAATTGTGACCACAATGGTGCGCTTGACTCAACACTCCGCAACACCGCCACCGTTCTTGATATAACGGTTCGCGTAATCAACACACAATACATAGTAGCCACAATGCCGTTGGGGCAAAAAAGTCGGATAGTGATATAGCTAACACCACAACTAATCCGACTAATCAACGCTCATCAACTGTAAAGACGAAAGCTAAGGGCATTTTGTCCAGTAAGCATTGGATCAGTCTAAGAAGCCGCATACTCACCACAAATCTTCATTCATACGTATACAGTTATATATTGGGTATCGCATGGTTTTTGTGGCATGAAACTGTGGCACGTCAGTTAGTCAACCATTTAGTTGGCATTTGTAATAGCGACATCATTAACTCCATTTCTTGCACTTCCCTACACAACTTCACAGCTTAAAGTGTAAGCGTTACTTAGTACAGCCTCCGGGCTCAAAGTAGTTAGAAAAGCTTCGAAACAGAAGTGACAAACCGGCACAATGAAACAAAACTAAAACATATAAGGCAGGGCTGCGTTCGATCTCAACGCGCTTTAATTACTCACACAATGACTAAGAGAGGCGGGTGGAATGCTTTAAGGAGCCATACAATTAATTATTTGTTCGGATTATGAACCAATTTCGCGCATTTTTGATACCATATCGGCTTCATATAACGAACTTATTCATCATATTAGTGCTGGGAGTAGGTATGGACTACTATTACGCATTTTTGTAATCGATTCACATAATACAAAGCGATATATATATTTCCGCTTACTTGTATTGTGCCTCAATAATCAACACATTTAAGACCAGTGAGCCTAACTTTGCATTGAGCTTCCCTTTGGTGACCCCCTGAATTAAAATTTAGTTCTTGGAGCTTATTTCTAACAGAGCTTTAGTTTACGTGTCTTTTTTGAAGTTCGTGGATTTGCGCGCGTGCCAATATTCGGATTCCCCCTATATGTCGTCCAAATCTTCCGATATTACCAATATTGACTTACATATACTTCAGTTTTCACTCCTCTTAGCGCAAGCATGTACAAATGGACGCACGGTAATCAATGCAACTTGCCATTATGAACATTTTTATGCATAAGACCTTATCTATCAAGGCTAATTCTGGAAAACTGAACAAAGTTATTATACTCTGTGCCAAGCGTTGTGAGTGTATAAGAACGCATTTTAAATGAGATAAAAGCTTTTCCATGTTGCCATCTTCACTTTGTGATGTGTCTCCAAGTTTTTATTCTCGACTTTTAGTGATATTTCCGTCGCAGCAGGCAAATAATGAACCAATGCGGAAAGTTAAGAATGATAGATCAAAACAGAACAGTCGTCAAATGCCTACCAGAGCTATTGATAGAGTTTAGTGTTTTAGTTTAGTTAAAAAAAAAAAACAAGAATGGACCACTACTAATAGCGGAATTGTCGATATATGGTATATAGTACTTATATTGATCGAAAATCTTTGTATTCACAAAGTATAAAAGAATGTTACAATTATTTTAAAATTTGGCTCCACAATAATGCTCCGATGGATTAAAGTTTTAATCAAGCTTTAAAGCGTCATGGGTAAATCACTGGGGAAACCAAAAAATATGTTTGGAAACAACTCAATGAGCAGATTCGCAGCTACTGCACTTAAATCTCAATTAAAAATAGACTGGGGTATATTTCAAAACATTAAAACGAAACTATTTTGGTAATTGACATTCCATGAAGTACATATGGGAAGAAGACGATAATTCCTGATATACAAGGTCTGTCGCAAAAGAAACAGAACTTTTTAAATATAACTGTTTCTGGTGGCGCCACCTATTGGTGGGTATATGAAATAAAAAGTTTAATCTCTTGTTGACATTTCGTAAAAATTTTAAGACAATTGGATAACTACAATCGATGTTATCGATCAAAAAGTGACAGTAGCTTTTGGTCATCGGTCGTAAAATGCATTTTGAACAAAGAGCAAATATTAAATTTTGTTTTAAACTTGGGAAAACGTTTACTGAAACATTTTAAATGATAAAAAAAGTGATCAGTGCATATCCCGTAGTAATGTGCACGAGTGGTTTAAGCGATTCCAAGAAGGTCGTGAGGACCTCTGTGACGATCAGAAGTCGGTCGTCTTCAGAAGTCAAAAATAAAGAAAATGCTGATTTGTTTTTACGATTCCGAGGGTATTGTACACCGAGAGTTCGTCCTACCTGGCCAAACGATTAATGCTGTGTTTTACCTTGGTGTTATGAAGCGTCTTTTGTCACCACAATACCGTGAGGCAGGGTCCTGGCGGCTGTTGCACGATAATGCGCCGTGTCATCGGTCGACGCTTGTCACTGATTTCTTGACAAAAAACTCCATATTAACCATTAATCACTCACCCTACTCACCTGATCTGGCACCCTGTGATTTTTACCTATTTGGAAAACTTCATTTGCCCTTGAAAGAATACTGGCTTCAGGACATTTCAGCTATTCAAAAGGCGACGACCGACATTCTCAAGAGCATTCGGAAAAATGACCTTAAACACTCATTTGAAATGCTAATTGACCGGGCTAAAAGCTGTATCGAAGCACAAGGAAACTACTTTGAATAAAAAAATATAACTTTTGAAAAATATTAATTTTTTGTTGTTTTTTTAACAGTCCTGTTTCTTTTGCGACAGACCTTGTATATATAACTTTATCCCGTTGCAAGCAGATCTGATAGTCACAACCAGAGAGATGAAACGAGAATGATTAAATCGATCACTGTCGAACATTTCAACCATTGAAGTATGAGTATGAATCATTTACGCGTATTTTGTGCTAATACGAACGTTCATAAGCAATTCATGCATAAGCTGATCTCTACATGAATCCAACTGACAGAATCAGACAGAATAATGAATCAATACTCGATTATGAACAAAAATTTATTGCTCGTTGCTGTTCTCTGGTCACAACAATGGCAACAGCTCTGATAGCTTGGTACTGACTCGATGTAAGCACTATAATTACCAATACTCAAGAATATAAGCTCTTTTAAACTGAGTTGGGATTCCGGGGCTCGGATATTCCAAGGCAGTTCTTCTATGCTTTATGGGTATTTATGAGTTAGAAACTACTAATATCGCTTAGGATGAGTTAACAGACTGTGATAGCTTTTCAAAGGCATTAACAACGTTTAAACACAAATATTATACTGAGCATCATCCTCACTGGTTTCAACAGCAAATATCCTCTGTGAGTTTAAAGAGTTTAGAGAGTCTAAAAGTCGATGTTGGAAGGTGGTATTATTTGTGTGGCAATCAGAATGGACCAGAGAAAATGAGAAAAAATTACTCCTACTTCTGTAATGTGAAAGTTTAAAACCTTTCATATATACGTAAAAAGACCGTATCGCTCATATACCTTACTTCTCCTAACATATTTGCATGTCTATTGAACTCACCCATTTTAGCTTTTATTGTTATAACTTTCTCTAAATTCTGGAATACTATTTTGTTGGACTAAGATTCATCCGTAGTTTGTGATCTGAAGCTGCCAAGAGAATGGTTATTTCTGCTGTTCACAAAAGACTAAAAAATATAGGATTCTGATACTAGTTAGACGCCCCGGAAAATACATTGATGTAATTTTCTTTTTAGCCTCCAAAAATAATTTATGAAGCGTAACGAGCTTTTATCAAAAACTTTGAAAAATTTTTTTAGTCTGCTAAGCAACAACATATGCCACGTTGAGAGGCAGACAATGGATCTTCGGAATAAGCAAAAAAGTAATTACTTTCACTTAGCAGTGACGCGAAATTAATAATAGATAAGCGAAACTTCGACTTGCAGAAGCTTTTTAGCTTAACAAATGTCGAATGACAGACAGACTTTTTGTCATTCGTGCTGCCGCTGTTCAATTACTTTTGACAGTTTCTTTTCTTGCGGTTTTCGGGTGCGCATACGTAGACCTACGCATGTGATGGCATTTCAAGTGACGCATGCTTTCGATTGTTTAGAGAAAAACTAAAAAGCTAAGAAATCGCAAAACATATATCGCATTTCGACGTAATATACTTTGAGGCGCAATGTGCCACAAAATTATTTTGAACTTTTATTAAATTACACACATTGCGGGTTGATGCTTCCCGCGCACAAAAAAACACACGCAGACGCACACACACGCACATATAGACGAGTTGCGCATCAACGTGGCTGTATTGTTGGGGCAGCTTCACACATTCTACACTTTGCCAAAGTAAATCGAAAGTTCTATGTGACAATGGGAAATATATAAAGGCGAGTGCGATAAAAGAGAAATAAAAGATTGCTGAAGAAAAACTGCTCTTGACAGTTTTTCATTTAGTAAACGAAGCACTTCTAACTTTTCCATTGCTTTTCGGAAAATTAATTAAACTTTATTAATAGGATAATCAAGTGACAGTAATGCAATTTTTTCTGATAATCTATTCTTTATTTTCGTGTATCTGCGAGTCATTGTGGTATATGCAAGTATGTTTATTTAGGTGTATACAGCGTGTTCACTTTTTGTCGTGTGTTGAATATATAAAATGAGTATTTAGAAATTAGGATATGATTTTGTTGAAGCTTCCAAAAAGCTTTAGTAAAGTATATTGTAGGCAATTTGTTGATTTTGGGGACATGCAAATACTACACAAGTTTTTCTGATTTTTTCGGAAGCAGCAAACCTTTTAAATATTCAAAAATGCTTTGTGCTTATTAACTTAAGGAACTCTCCCAAAAATTTAATATTTTTAAATAACTTTCTTTTACTTCACGATTAAAAGGATAAAAAGGTGGCAACCTCTTTAAATTTTTTTTTTCAAAAAGTCTAATTTTAATTGTTATACTTCAACAATTTATATTTTCCAAAAAAAAATATATTTTTACTGGCAACTCTGCCTAGAAAGTAGTCAAAAGTAAAGTCCAACCTTTTTCTTAAAAATTGCTTTGAAAATCATAAATAATATACATGTATATAACATATAATATAGGAGGATGGAGTCATGTGTAGAAGTTCACGCAAGTGAGGAAAGTTCCTCGATCGCCATTCACTTGGGAGTGGCCAGAAACGATTCTTTTACACATGGCTCAAGCAGCTCACTACTTCCGGTCTTTGACCAAGTATCCTCTGGGTAGCCTAAGAACATCCGTTCGAAGGCGAGCTAAAGTGAGAAGGCGAAACATTCCCTACAAGGGTTGTGCGCTGGGTTTGGGACCCGCCACGTAAAAAACACCCCCAGTGAAGAGCTACAACCAGCCTCGGATGAGAGACCCCCCTTTTGATGACGACCATGGCAAACGAAATAAGGACTACGAATTGAGGGCATGCACCTGGAATGTCCGGTCCCTTAATTGGGAAGGTGCCGCTGCCCAGCTGGTTGATGTCCTCGTAAAGACAAAGGCTGACATCACCGCCGTCCAAGAAATGCGATGGACGGGACAAGGACAGAGACGAGTAGGTCCTTGTGACATTTACTACAGTGGCCATATAAAGGAGGAGGTCCTTGTGACATTTACTACAGTGGCCATATAAAGGAGCGCAAGTTTGGTGTAGGATTCGTGGTGGGAGAGAGACTCCGTCGCCGAGTACTATCATTCACTGCGGTGAATGAACGTCTAGCCACAATCCGCATCAAAGCGAGGTTCTTCAACATATCGCTGATTTGCGCCCACGCCCCGACGGAAGAGAAGGACGATGTGACCAAAGATGCCTTCTATGAGCGCTTGGAGCGCGCTTATGAGAGCTGCCCCCGCCACGATGTCAAAATCGTGCTTGGCGACTTTAACGCCAGGGTGGGCAAAGAAGGTATATTTGGCACTACGGTCGGTAAATTCAGCCTCCACGACGAAACATCCCCAAATGGGTTGAGGCTGATTGACTTCGCCGGGGCCCGAAATATGGTTATCTGTAGTACTAGATTCCAGCATAAGAAGATTCATCAAGCTACCTGGCTGTCTCCGGATCGAAAAACTACCAACCAGATCGATCATGTTGTGATAGACGGAAGACACGTCTCCAGTGTTTTAGATGTGCGTGCGCTCCGAGGTCCTAACATCGACTCGGACCACTATCTTGTTGCAGCTAAGATTCGCACCCGCCTCTGTGCAGCAAAAAACGCGCG
>NW_026091015.1:0-12008 GCF_024586455.1 Bactrocera neohumeralis
GTTAATCATAATACAGGAAAAATAAAAACTCATTTATTATGACTTTCAGTTTTCGTTTCATGAGCAAACTGTTGTGAAATAAATTTAAATTTAAAAAAATTATGCTATTTGCAAAAAAATACTTGAGTGTCTTAACTAAAATGTCTATATTTTTAATAAAAACAACCAGAAAAAACTGGTCTGAATTAGATACACAACTTTACTTATTATTTGTTTTTCATTTGCTGAATTTAGAATTTGGAAAAGGTTAAAAATCTTTTCTTCAGATTATATTTTCTAACTAAAATTTTGAATATATTTTCAGGAACTGGTTAAATCAAACAAAAAGATCCAAAACTTTTTTAGTGCATCGTTTTTTAAAGATTGGAGCAACAATCCCTATATCTGTCGCTTCAAGTGAACGCTCGTTTTCCTCACTTCGCAGGCTTAAAACACATTTAAGAAATAAAACTGGAGAAGCACGCCTGAACGGAATGGCTCTCTTGAATATCCATAGAGATATAGACGTGACCGAGGAAGAGATTTTAAATGTTATGGCCCAAAATAAAAGAAGATTAGACTTCATTTTGTGAATAAAATAATGAAACATTGTCTTTTTACATAAAACCCCCCCCCAAATTTTTTTCCTGCGTTCGCCACTGCGCCTGCTTGACCTCTTGTTTTGTATCTGAGGTGATACAATTTTTGCGCTTGTGATAATTGAGGATGGTTTATGTACACAGCTGTGAACATGTCCCGGAAGGACGGCCATTCTTCATAACCTCCGTGACAGGTTTCTGTGTCACATGCGGGCAACTCGAGGTGGATGCCTGAACTTGCCTTTTGACTGTCTATTTGTGGCTGCTCTACTCTACTGTGGAGAGTAGGTGCAATTGCTTTAATGAGCTTTAGTTGATCGGAGATCATAGCTTTTGTTTCTTCATACTGGTCTAAGCAGTTTTCATATATCACGTAAGCCGATTGTTTCAAAGTTTGTGATAGGTCTGAATCGTCAAAACCTACTATGGCGTCATGAGCCGCTTGGAGACGAGTCCAAAAATTATCGAGATTTTCGTTTTTTATTTATAATGCGGGTTCAGAGTTTGTCTGAATAGGCGAAGATGAAAACCGAGTGCAGTATCTTATTAAACTTTCACTTTGTGAAACAAATTTAGCAACCTGTTTTGAGCGTGTAGCTCCTTCAAGTGTAATTTGACTTAGATCGTCATTCATCTTTTGTATTTTTTTTTAAATAATATATGTCGGTATATAGGCACACCCTAATGGCATGTATGTACTGTATGTATGTATGTATGTTTTGTGCAACTGAGAGCTCGTTGAAGAGATCAATGCGCTATTTACATAAGTATGCACGAATTGTTTGTGCGTTTATGATTATGCTTTGTTCGCAATTGAGAGCTCGTTAGAGAGATCAATTCGCTTTTTGTAAAGAAAAGTTATCATTTTTAAAAAAAGTTATCAAGCTCTTAAAAAATCACCCGATATATTGTCTTTGCGGCCGTCAAAATATACCCCATACTTCCCACATTTCAACCAGATTTAATGCTCCTCATATTATATTCGTACATATAGAAGATTAAGATTTTCAGCGGATTATTTTCCGAAAATCTGCATATAGTCCACTACGCGACTTTAAATTGAAAACAGTTACCTTTGGCGTAAACTGTGCCCCATATCTAGCCATTCGTACACTACACGCGGGCAGAAGACACAAAGTCAGAATTCCCTCTGGCAACACAAGTCTTAAAAACGCAAACGTGTGTAGACGATATACTGTCTGGAAGCCACAGTCTTCCACAAGCATACGAGTCCTTATCGCAGGTAGTAAATGCTCTCAAGGGGTTCCATTAAAAAAGATAACAGCTAATCACCTAAATATTTTAAAAAATATTCCAAAAGACCATTTGTTGGATACTAATTTCCTTATATTCGAAAAGAATAGTACAACAAAAACACTGGGCATTCAATGGAATGCTATATCTGATAAGTTTTCATATAGTACAGAGTCAATATCCGACATAACAAAGGGACAAATTTTATCCTCAGTTGCAAAACTTTTCGACCCCGCAAGATGGCTTTCGCCAATTATGATACATATCCGAAAATCCTGATCCAAGAATTATGGCTAGACGGATCCGACTGGGACGAACAAATGAAACCACGGTGGGTAAACTATTCTCCCGAATACAAAGTGGAACTACTCGGCTTCTTTGACGCCTCTGAAAAGCATATTGTGCCACTATATATGTGCGTACACAAAGCAATGTCACAACTACAAGTCACCTACTAGCGGCAAAAGCAAAAGTTGCACCTCTAAAAACGTTAAGCCTCCCACGACTTGAACTCTGTGGCGCTCTGCTACTAGCAAAACTAGCTTCAATGGTACAGACCCACTTAAACATGGGGAAATATAAATTATATTTATGGTCCGATTCCGAGATAGTTCTAGCCCTTTTAGAAAAACCACCACATGCGTGGAAAACGTATATTTCTAACAGAACATCTGAAATACTAATGACATAGTTGGATCAGCCACTTGGCGACACGTAGCCAGTGCTGACAATCCTGCTGATCTAGGTACAAGAGGATTCAAACCTCTGCATCTCGTCACCTCCACCCTCTGGTGGAATGGCCCCCGATGGTTAACAGAATTTCACGATTCTTGACCACAATCGCCCATGCGCAACATACTTGCTCTTATCATGCAACCATGGATGACACTGAGATCCTTGAACGATTTTCATGGTTCCCCCGAGCTTTCCGGGTAGTCACCTATATGCTCAAGTTTTTAGAGCGGCTTAAACTTAAAGTTAAAGGAGCAACTTATCTCCATTGCGATGCGTTGACGCTCCAAGACTTACAAAAAGCAAAGGTCGCCCTTATCGCATCAACCCAAACGCGCTACTTCCGCCGCGATATAGCATTACTAAGAGAATCTAAGCCTATTGATAAAAAGAGCTCACTCTTTGTTCTAAACACATTTCTAGACAAGAAGGGTCTGCTTCGTGCGAATGGTTGGCTTGCTAATTCAAACCTAACGTATAATGAACGCCACTTTATAATCATACCAGAGAAGTGTCCGTTTGCCACTTTATTTATTAGATATATCCACATACTAATGCTCCACGCCGAACATCGCCTCTTGCAACATATGGTCCAAGAGTTGTACACACCCCGGCTTAAGCCCCAAATAAAGAAATGCATTTTATGTGCAAAATCTGCACTATGCATAAGCAGAAAATGCGATCGCAGATTATGGCAGCACTTCCACCTGAAAGCTGCAATTTTGCTCTGCCTTTCACCACTACAGGTGTATATTTTGCTGGGCCTTTTATGATAAAGGCGTCCATGCTAAGGTCTCCTACCCTCATGAAAGACTTTGTGGCTGTTTTTGTCTGTTTCGCGACAAAAGCAGTACACCTTGAGTTATGTACGAATCTGACGACGGAGGCTTTTCTTGCGGCTTTTGTTCCCTTCGTCGGACGACGAGGTTTTCCATCAGAAATCATGAGCGATAGGTAAAACATTTATCGGAGTTCAAAGAGCTACCGAAATACGGTTTGTGGACTTCATTAAACAAGTCTCACCTGACATTGTCCACAAGGTCCAATAAATGTCTCCCCCCTACCGAATGGCGGCTTGGCCGCATATGCCGATACCGAGATGCCCACTATTCCTAGGCCCACTGTACGTTCGGCCGTTACTGTTCCGCGCTCGAAAGCTATCCCAGTAGCAGCGGCGTGAACATTACAATTTTCGCTATTTAAACCTTTTTTTAATAAAACCCCATTGGGACATCCCCCATCGTTCACACATACGCGTGTGCATTAGGGTGTGTCATTCCGAGGCAACCTTTTTTTTCAACTGAAAAACAGGCTAAAAACTTTCGAAAAGGTGAAAAAAGTCACTCAAAAGATGAGCTCTTAATATTAATATTATATTAAGAGGTGCCTGTTTCAAATTATCTATTTTTCATTTAAATAACATTGAAAAAAAATAATTTTTTTTGTGGTGGTTATTGTGCGGAGGTTATTATATGTGCACGCGATGGCTGCCAGCAGAAGAAGAGAGTTGCTCCTGTGATGTGTAGTTCTATGTATATAGTAATAACCGCGGGAGTCCTCAAGCCTAACGGTTAACTATTTATTCCAATAGCAACTAGAATAGAAATTATAATACAAAAGTAAATGAGGTAATTATATTTATTACCAAGTCTTTTTATGACAATTAGAATATCTCTGTCGATGCTCTTTTACTACTTGTAGTAAATACTGAAACTGATCCTCATCTTTGGTAAGGCATCTATTATATTATTCTACTAACCCAACGCTACGTTCTGCCTATTGGAGGTTTTCAATGACGAAAAACCTGAAAACCTCCAATAAATAGTTAACCGTCAGGCTTGAGGACGCCCGCGGTTATTACTATAGAGAACTACTCATCACACGAGCAACTCTCTTCTCCTGCTGGCAGCTATCGCGTGCACATATAATAACCTCCGCATAATAACCACCACAAACAAAAAAAGTTTTTTTTTATTGTCTTTAAATGGAAAATAGAAAATTTGAAACAGGCACCTCTTAACCCTTTATAACTCAACTAAGTAAAAACGGAAAAACTGTATCGTTTCTAATAGATTTCGGATAGAAATGAAATACGTGTTTTATAGTTTAAAATTTTTTTTTTATTTGGGTGAAAAACAACAAAAAAGGGTATGTGACAGATATGTCACGTTATGTAACAACGTCTCTAAGCTCATTAAATAATAATATTAGTATTTCGTGAATATTTACCTTTACATTTTAAGAAGTGTGAAATTCTTTGAAGCAGTTGTTTTGCTTGTTGTAGCATAAAGCCACACCACATTTTTCACATACCGTTTGTGATACTCCAACACATCGTGGACCCTTGCAACGAATTCGTTTTTCTGCCCATACCGGCCAGTGTCCAACTTGATCTTGCCTAACTGCCATAGGAGGAACATGTTGGGCTGGGCCCTTATGCTTTTTAGATTGTATCTCCGCTTCAATTCCTTTCCGTTTCATAGGGGACTTTGTACCCAATTTGCGCAACACCGTGGCAGCTTCTAAACGAAAATCAGCAGATGACAACTGATTGCCCTCTAATTTTTTTTCTTTATGAGCTCTTTTGTTAGACATTGCAAGGTTTAAAAAGTGATAAAATAGACGAACGTGCCAGCGCTGTCTGTGGGAATATTTTGTGTCGACAGAATCGACAAACAATTAGAAACAGTGGATTGTAGTGTTACAAATTCTTCACTCGTTTCTTTCTTGATTTTAGGCAATCGTTGAAAAATTGTAATTTGTTGTTTTCAAAGCAATCTTTCTGCCGACGATGTATGAATATGTAAAATAAATTAATACATTAGTCACTAACAGCGTTGCCGTTTTGATACAATTGTATCTTTTTTGATACTTTTTTTTCTAAATCTTGTGATTTGATACTTTTTGTTCACAAACGGCCCATTTTGATACTTTTGTACTGATAGAATTTAATTTTTTGAAACTATGAAAATGTTAAACTAAAAACAAACCTATTGTATCTGGATAGTATTAAAAAGTTGTGGGAATGTAGGCCAATTAAAAAACCCAGAAAAATATAAACTGGACAGAGACATTTTTTTTAATTTATAATAACTCTGTGGCTGCTGAACTGGATTTTTTAGACTTAAGGGGAATTGTTAGTCAAAAATGGACTTCTTTCGAAAATTAGCTCTGAACTGAAAAGTCACCAATAAGGTTTCTATTATTTTTTTACAGTTTATTGTTAATCATAATACAGGAAAAATAAAAACTCATTTATTATGACTTTCAGTTTTCGTTCCATGAGCAAACTGTTGTGAAATAAATTTAAATTTAAAAAAATTATGCTATTTGCAAAAAAATACTTGAGTGTCTTAACTAAAATGTCTATATTTTTAATAAAAACAACCAGAAAAAACTGGTCTGAATTAGATACACAACTTTACTTATTATTTGTTTTTCATTTGCTGAATTTAGAATGTGGAAAAGGTTAAAAATCTTTTCTTCAGATTATATTTTCTAACTAAAATTTTGAATATATTTTCAGGAACTGGTTAAATCAAACAAAAAGATCCAAAACTTTTTTAGTGCATCGTTTTTTAAAGATTGGAGCAACAATCCCTATATCTGTCGCTTCAAGTGAACGCTCGTTTTCCTCACTTCGCAGGCTTAAAACACATTTAAGAAATAAAACTGGAGAAGCACGCCTGAACGGAATGGCTCTCTTGAATATCCATAGAGATATAGACGTGACCGAGGAAGAGATTTTAAATGTTATGGCCCAAAATAAAAGAAGATTAGACTTCATTTTGTGAATAAAATAATGAAACATTGTCTTTTTACATAAACCCCCCCCCCCAAATTTTTTTCCTGCGTTCACCACTGCGCCTGCTTGACCTCTTGTTTTGTATCTGAGGTGATACAATTTTTGCGCTTGTGATAATTGAGGATGGTTTATGTACACAGCTGTGAACATGTCCCGGAAGGACGGCCATTCTTCATAACCTCCGTGACAGTTTTCTGTGTCACATGCGGGCAACTCGAGGTGGATGCCTGAACTTGCCTTTTGACTGTCTATTTGTGGCTGCTCTACTCTACTGTGGAGAGTAGGTGCAATTGCTTTAATGAGCTTTAGTTGATCGGAGATCATAGCTTTTGTTTCTTCATACTGGTCTAAGCAGTTTTCATATATCACGTAAGCCGATTGTTTCAAAGTTTGTGATAGGTCTGAATCGTCAAAACCTACTATGGCGTCATGAGCCGCTTGGAGACGAGTCCAAAAATTATCGAGATTTTCGTTTTTTATTTATAATGCGGGTTCAGAGTTTGTCTGAATAGGCGAAGATGAAAACCGAGTGCAGTATCTTATTAAACTTTCACTTTGTGAAACAAATTTAGCAACCTGTTTTGAGCGTGTAGCTCCTTCAAGTGTAATTTGACTTAGATCGTCATTCATCTTTTGTATTTTTTTTTAAATAATATATGTCGGTATATAGGCACACCCTAATGGCATGTATGTACTGTATGTATGTATGTATGTTTTGTGCAACTGAGAGCTCGTTGAAGAGATCAATGCGCTATTTACATAAGTATGCACGAATTGTTTGTGCGTTTATGATTATGCTTTGTTCGCAATTGAGAGCTCGTTAGAGAGATCAATTCGCTTTTTGTAAAGAAAAGTTATCATTTTTAAAAAAAGTTATCAAGCTCTTAAAAAATCACCCGATATATTGTCTTTGCGGCCGTCAAAATATACCCCATACTTCCCACATTTCAACCAGATTTAATGCTCCTCATATTATATTCGTACATATAGAAGATTAAGATTTTCAGCGGATTATTTTCCGAAAATCTGCATATAGTCCACTACGCGACTTTAAATTGAAAACAGTTACCTTTGGCGTAAACTGTGCCCCATATCTAGCCATTCGTACACTACACGCGGGCAGAAGACACAAAGTCAGAATTCCCTCTGGCAACACAAGTCTTAAAAACGCAAACGTGTGTAGACGATATACTGTCTGGAAGCCACAGTCTTCCACAAGCATACGAGTCCTTATCGCAGGTAGTAAATGCTCTCAAGGGGTTCCATTAAAAAAGATAACAGCTAATCACCTAAATATTTTAAAAAATATTCCAAAAGACCATTTGTTGGATACTAATTTCCTTATATTCGAAAAGAATAGTACAACAAAAACACTGGGCATTCAATGGAATGCTATATCTGATAAGTTTTCATATAGTACAGAGTCAATATCCGACATAACAAAGGGACAAATTTTATCCTCAGTTGCAAAACTTTTCGACCCCGCAAGATGGCTTTCGCCAATTATGATACATATCCGAAAATCCTGATCCAAGAATTATGGCTAGACGGATCCGACTGGGACGAACAAATGAAACCACGGTGGGTAAACTATTCTCCCGAATACAAAGTGGAACTACTCGGCTTCTTTGACGCCTCTGAAAAGCATATTGTGCCACTATATATGTGCGTACACAAAGCAATGTCACAACTACAAGTCACCTACTAGCGGCAAAAGCAAAAGTTGCACCTCTAAAAACGTTAAGCCTCCCACGACTTGAACTCTGTGGCGCTCTGCTACTAGCAAAACTAGCTTCAATGGTACAGACCCACTTAAACATGGGGAAATATAAATTATATTTATGGTCCGATTCCGAGATAGTTCTAGCCCTTTTAGAAAAACCACCACATGCGTGGAAAACGTATATTTCTAACAGAACATCTGAAATACTAATGACATAGTTGGATCAGCCACTTGGCGACACGTAGCCAGTGCTGACAATCCTGCTGATCTAGGTACAAGAGGATTCAAACCTCTGCATCTCGTCACCTCCACCCTCTGGTGGAATGGCCCCCGATGGTTAACAGAATTTCACGATTCTTGACCACAATCGCCCATGCGCAACATACTTGCTCTTATCATGCAACCATGGATGACACTGAGATCCTTGAACGATTTTCATGGTTCCCCCGAGCTTTCCGGGTAGTCACCTATATGCTCAAGTTTTTAGAGCGGCTTAAACTTAAAGTTAAAGGAGCAACTTATCTCCATTGCGATGCGTTGACGCTCCAAGACTTACAAAAAGCAAAGGTCGCCCTTATCGCATCAACCCAAACGCGCTACTTCCGCCGCGATATAGCATTACTAAGAGAATCTAAGCCTATTGATAAAAAGAGCTCACTCTTTGTTCTAAACACATTTCTAGACAAGAAGGGTCTGCTTCGTGCGAATGGTTGGCTTGCTAATTCAAACCTAACGTATAATGAACGCCACTTTATAATCATACCAGAGAAGTGTCCGTTTGCCACTTTATTTATTAGATATATCCACATACTAATGCTCCACGCCGAACATCGCCTCTTGCAACATATGGTCCAAGAGTTGTACATACCCCGGCTTAAGCCCCAAATAAAGAAGTGCATTTTTATGTGCAAAATCTGCACTATGCATAAGCAGAAAATGCGATCGCAGATTATGGCAGCACTTCCACCTGAAAGCTGCAATTTTGCTCTGCCTTTCACCACTACAGGTGTATATTTTGCTGGGCCTTTTATGATAAAGGCGTCCATGCTAAGGTCTCCTACCCTCATGAAAGACTTTGTGGCTGTTTTTGTCTGTTTCGCGACAAAAGCAGTACACCTTGAGTTATGTACGAATCTGACGACGGAGGCTTTTCTTGCGGCTTTTGTTCCCTTCGTCGGACGACGAGGTTTTCCATCAGAAATCATGAGCGATAGGTAAAACATTTATCGGAGTTCAAAGAGCTACCGAAATACGGTTTGTGGACTTCATTAAACAAGTCTCACCTGACATTGTCCACAAGGTCCAATCAATGTCTCCCCCCTACCGAATGGCGGCTTGGCCGCATATGCCGATACCGAGATGCCCACTATTCCTAGGCCCACTGTACGTTCGGCCGTTACTGTTCCGCGCTCGAAAGCTATCCCAGTAGCAGCGGCGTGAACATTACAATTTTCGCTATTTAAACCTTTTTTTTAATAAAACCCCATTGGGACATCCCCCATCGTTCACACATACGCGTGTGCATTAGGGTGTGTCATTCCGAGGCAACCTTTTTTTTCAACTGAAAAACAGGCTAAAAACTTTCGAAAAGGTGAAAAAAGTCACTCAAAAGATGAGCTCTTAATATTAATATTATATTAAGAGGTGCCTGTTTCAAATTATCTATTTTTCATTTAAATAACATTGAAAAAAAATTATTTTTTTTGTGGTGGTTATTGTGCGGAGGTTATTATATGTGCACGCGATGGCTGCCAGCAGAAGAAGAGAGTTGCTCCTGTGATGTGTAGTTCTATGTATATAGTAATAACCGCGGGAGTCCTCAAGCCTAACGGTTAACTATTTATTCCAATAGCAACTAGAATAGAAATTATAATACAAAAGTAAATGAGGTAATTATATTTATTACCAAGTCTTTTTATGACAATTAGAATATCTCTGTCGATGCTCTTTTACTACTTGTAGTAAATACTGAAACTGATCCTCATCTTTGGTAAGGCATCTATTATATTATTCTACTAACCCAACGCTACGTTCTGCCTATTGGAGGTTTTCAATGACGAAAAACCTGAAAACCTCCAATAAATAGTTAACCGTCAGGCTTGAGGACGCCCGCGGTTATTACTATAGAGAACTACTCATCACACGAGCAACTCTCTTCTCCTGCTGGCAGCTATCGCGTGCACATATAATAACCTCCGCATAATAACCACCACAAACAAAAAAAGTTTTTTTTTTTATTGTCTTTAAATGGAAAATAGAAAATTTGAAACAGGCACCTCTTAACCCTTTATAACTCAACTAAGTAAAAACGGAAAAACTGTATCGTTTCTAATAGATTTCGGATAGAAATGAAATACGTGTTTTATAGTTTAAAATTTTTTTTTTATTTGGGTGAAAAACAACAAAAAAGGGTATGTGACAGATATGTCACGTTATGTAACAACGTCTCTAAGCTCATTAAATAATAATATTAGTATTTCGTGAATATTTACCTTTACATTTTAAGAAGTGTGAAATTCTTTGAAGCAGTTGTTTTGCTTGTTGTAGCATAAAGCCACACCACATTTTTCACATACCGTTTGTGATACTCCAACACATCGTGGACCCTTGCAACGAATTCGTTTTTCTGCCCATACCGGCCAGTGTCCAACTTGATCTTGCCTAACTGCCATAGGAGGAACATGTTGGGCTGGGCCCTTATGCTTTTTAGATTGTATCTCCGCTTCAATTCCTTTCCGTTTCATAGGGGACTTTGTACCCAATTTGCGCAACACCGTGGCAGCTTCTAAACGAAAATCAGCAGATGACAACTGATTGCCCTCTAATTTTTTTTCTTTATGAGCTCTTTTGTTAGACATTGCAAGGTTTAAAAAGTGATAAAATAGACGAACGTGCCAGCGCTGTCTGTGGGAATATTTTGTGTCGACAGAATCGACAAACAATTAGAAACAGTGGATTGTAGTGTTACAAATTCTTCACTCGTTTCTTTCTTGATTTTAGGCAATCGTTGAAAAATTGTAATTTGTTGTTTTCAAAGCAATCTTTCTGCCGACGATGTATGAATATGTAAAATAAATTAATACATTAGTCACTAACAGCGTTGCCGTTTTGATACAATTGTATCTTTTTTGATACTTTTTTTTCTAAATCTTGTGATTTGATACTTTTTGTTCACAAACGGCCCATTTTGATACTTTTTGTACTGATAGAATTTAATTTTTGAAACTATGAAAATGTTAAACTAAAAACAAACCTATTGTATCTGGATAGTATTAAAAAGTTGTGGGAATGTAGGCCAATTAAAAACCCAGAAAAATATAAACTGGACAGAGACATTTTTTTTAATTTATAATAACTCTGTGGCTGCTGAACTGGATTTTTTAGACTTAAGGGGAATTGTTAGTCAAAAATGGACTTCTTTTGAAAATTAGCTCTGAACTGAAAAGTCACCAATAAGGTTTCTATTATTTTTTTACAGTTTATTGTTAATCATAATACAGGAAAAATAAAAACTCATTTATTATGACTTTCAGTTTTCGTTCCATGAGCAAACTGTTGTGAAATAAATTTAAATTTAAAAAAATTATGCTATTTGCAAAAAAATACTTGAGTGTCTTAACTAAAATGTCTATATTTTTAATAAAAACAACCAGAAAAAACTGGTCTGAATTAGATACACAACTTTACTTATTATTTGTTTTTCATTTGCTGAATTTAGAATGTGGAAAAGGTTAAAAATCTTTTCTTCAGATTATATTTTCTAACTAAAATTTTGAATATATTTTCAGGAACTGGTTAAATCAAACAAAGAGATCCAAAACTTTTTAGTGCATCGTTTTTTAAAGATTGGAGCAACAATCCCTATATCTGTCGCTTCAAGTGAACGCTCGTTTTCCTCACTTCGCAGGCTTAAAAC
>NW_026091016.1:0-11778 GCF_024586455.1 Bactrocera neohumeralis
AAAATGGTTGCTGGTCTCCCCCCCTGATGAAAGGCTCGTGGTGCTTTGTTGTTTTACGCAAAAGCAGACCCCGACTCATAGTACAAATCTGACAAAAGAGGCTTTTCTCGCGGCATTTTTGTTTGGACGACGTTTTCCGTCAAAACTCTGAGCGACAACAAGAATTTTAGGACTCAAAACCAATAAAAAAAACTTTTTTGGGATTTTTATCAAAGTTTCACCAGTTTGTCAAAATACGCCCCAAGGCATTAACGGCAGTTCATCCCTCCAACCCCCTCTTTGGGTGATTTATGGGAATCGCGGAAAAACCTTTTAAACCCCATTTTAAAAAAAAGTAGCTGAAACAAATTTAATTTTAAAATTTTACGACTTATTAATTGTTTGGCCTTCTCAATTCACGGCCGGGCGCCTCGCGATCCCCGTTCGTTTTCCCGGGGACTTTCCCAAAGGAGCCCCCATTCTGGCCATACCTGCCCCAGGCTAGTCGTTTTCTTACAAATAGAGGGGAAAAGAATTAAAGTTTTCCATCATAATTTCACCGCCGAGGGAAAAGGGAAAAAAGGCCCTTTCATAAAATCCGCTGGAAAACTCTAAAAAGGGGCCCCAAAGTTTGGGGGTCCTTAACGACGTTGTCCCCCCTACAGAAATCGACGGTGTAAAAGAATTTTTCCGACTCACATACAGTGTTGACCTCCGTAGTAAAAACAATTTAACAGATTTCGTTAAACTATGTTTTTCCCCGCAGATAACACCGAAAATACAAAATAAAAATCCGTACAATAATCCCGACACGCAGAAAAAAAAAATCCGCCTAATGAAAAAAAACCGAAAAAAACAGGAAACAACGCCGATTTCCGAAACAATTCTAATTTCTAAAACGTTAAAAAAAAACAAGTAAGGAAGGAATTCGTTCAAGAACTTTTATTCCCCGCATGGAAAGTGATAATCGGTTTCATTATACTCTTTTATATTTTTCAAATACGTATTTTTTTAAAGTTTTACATTCCACTATCATCGTGGTTCCAAATGTACTATATATTATACAGAGAGAGCATCAAATGGAATTCCAAAGCAATTATGTTGGAAAGAAGGCGTCAGTTGTGAACCGATTTCTATATTTCAGTAAATAATGTCAGGGTGTTAAGAAAATATTATATGCCGAAATTTCTGGTATCGATCTAGTATATACTTTGGATCATAGGTGGGCGGCGCCGCAGCCCATTTCAATGCAAAAAAAGCGCGGGGGCAGCCGCTTCTGCCGCACTTCTTGCGCATTAGTGTTCTGACGTTTTTTGTTAGTCGGTTAACGCACTTTTAGTGATTTTGAACATAACCTTTGTATGGGAGGTGGGCGTGGTTATTATCGATTTCTTCTTGAACTGTATGTGGAAATACCTGAAGAAAACGGCTCTGTGAAGTTTTGGTTGACATAGCCTATGTAGTTTCCGACAATATTTACAAACTTGGTAGGGTGGGGCCACGCCCACTTTTCCAAAAATCTGCTTTCAATATGTCCCTCATGCGATCGCTGTGTGTAAAATTTACTTTAATATCTTTATTTGTAGCTTAGTTATGACACTTTTGCATAGGTTTCACACTTCATTTTTGTGGGCGTGGCAGTGGGCCGATTTTGCATCTTCGAGCTTAGCCTTCTTATGGAGCCAGGAAAATGCGTGTACCAAGAATTTCATCATGACTATCTCCTTTCAAGTTACAGCTTGCTGCGGACGGACGGATGAGCGGGCAGACGAACGGACGGACGAACTTTGATTGTCGGATTTCGACTCACCACTCGTCGCCTGATCACTTTGTGTACTATATCTGGCTCTACTAGTTTGGGACGCTTACAAACAACCGTTATGTGAACAAAAAACTATAACTTTCTCCTTAGCAACTTGTTGCGAGGTAGCAAAAATAAGAAATAGGAAGCTTCCTGCAACTGTTGTGTGAATTGAAAGTAAGTGGCCGTTGCTCAATTCAAATTTATGACCTTCTAAAAATATTATTTACATTTTATTTCAAATACAAATCAGCCCTACTCAATTTTCCATTTTATAAATTAATCTTCCTAAAAATCATTGAAAAACATGGGAAAAAAACGGAACACGAAAGATAACAAAACTCATTTAATTATTGTTTCACAAGCGCATGAAATCGTGAATCCGGAACGCCTTTGGCGTATCATAAAACACATGTTCCATTATTGAGAATCCGTGAAAAACGTCTTTATGAGTTTCAAAATAGTTTATTTAAAGTCTGATTTCTCCACATCGCTCAAAAATCAAAAATGATACCTAATAAATATGATCTACTTCAAATGGGAAAACGATTCGTGTCCATGAAAATGATGATACTAGGCCAAAACAGTGGTTATGAAACAACAAATTATAAAAGCACGCAAGATCACTAGTTGAAGGCACATTTTATTGATTGGAAGTACATGAATAATTAACAAATGAGATTAAAAATAGTAAATTTCACCACCAGTCAACGTTTAAAAATATTGCATATATTAAAAATATTAAATTCTTCATCGATGTTTGCTCGAACATAACAAATAATAAATATGTGAATTCCATTCTCCTCAAGATCATAAATGCAAATCCCAAATATATATGGTCAACCGGAGAATTAAATATCCCCAATGTCGGTATTATCAGAATATCTGAAACATAGAATATAAATAATTAGTACCTGGCTAGATGATTAAACTACTCGTATATAGTAGAATAAATAATTGCATACCTATCCCTTGTGAGCAAAACATAACATATCCTACAAAAGTATTAATAGATATGACAAACTCCCCACTGCAGCACACGCCCAGTATTGTCCCATAACTGGCGAAAGTAGCCGCCGCTGTTATTACAATTAGCATTGCAACGTCTTCCTCGGAAGGGCCTGAAACAAACTACAAATTCAGAATTAATAAAAATTCAAATACTGTGATTCAATATAAATTAAAAATTCAATTAGAACAAGTAAGAAGGACTGCAGTTCGGTGGTTTTAATTTTTATGCTTTCTCGCATGATAAGTGATAATCGGAATTTCGTATGCGTCATTTACTATTTTCAAATACCGTATTTTACTCGCTTTTTATTCGCTATCTCATTGGTTCCCTATTGTGCCTTTCTTTCTGAAAACATCAATCAAATTCAAAACAGCGTTATGACCCGGAAGAAGGCGTGGTTGTGACCATTCGTAATGCTATGTCATCAGGGTGTTAAATATTATAACGAATTTCATTGAGAGGAAATCGGTAGTTCCTGGGAATATGGTTTTGATCCATGATGAACGAGCACGCCATTTTCAATTTTACAAAAAACACAGGTGCAGCTTCCTTCACCAATTTCTTCCGTAAGAAATTTGTTTCGGACGTTTTTGTTGGTCGGTTAACACTTTGGTGATTTCAACATACTTGTATGGGAGGTGGGCGTGGTTATTGTCGATTTCTTCAATTTGAACTGTGAAATGCCTGAAGAGCTTGACTTTTTGTAGAGTTTGGTTGTTTCTCCAACTGTGGTTTCCGAATACGTCCATAAGCTTGGTAGAGGGGCGGGGCCACGCCCACACTGAAACCACATCCAGTATGCCCCTCCTAATGCGATCACTTGTTGCCAGAATTTCACTGCTCATCTTTGTTGTAACGGATTATGTGACATTTTATATGGGTTTTTCGGTTTCCGCCATTTTGTGGGCGTGGCAGTTGGCCGATTTTGCCCACCTTCGAACTTAACCTTCTTATGGAGCCAAGGAATACGTGTACCAAGTTTCATCATGATATCTCAATTTTTACTCAAGTACAGCTTGCACGGACGGACGGACGGACAGACGAACATCCGGATTTCGACTCTCCCTGCTCGTCACCTACACTTTGGTATATAAGCCATATCTGACTCTTTAGTTTTTAGGACTTCTATATAAACAACCGTTTTGTGGCTCAAAAACTGTAATACTCTCCTTAGCAACATTGTTGCGAAACTATAAAAAAGAGTTCAATGCAACATAATATTCTGCCATTCAAATTAATAAGTCGATTAATATAAATTCAATTATACAAAACGAAGTCGATTGTATCAAGACCGAGCAATCATCACCTTGGTGTTGCGCGGATCACTAAGTTTAATTCAATCAAGCTGTCTGACAGCGAGCAGCCGAAAAAAAACAATTAAAAATATTGGTCTAATTAACGTTGTCTGTAGAGGCAGGGGGTTGTGCGATGACAACGAGGAAAGTGTCTCCAAGAATATCAAATCTTACAAGAGGTGAGGTTCGTGTAGAGAAAGTGTTATCTTTCGAACACTCCAGGTCATATTCACCTTTAAATACAAATGAATAATAAATATAAAAACATAGCAAAAACACAGCAAATCAGTGTAACTTAATTTATTTAACAAACACATAGCAACAAGGAAACAATATTGCTGTATCAACAACATCACGCCTAAGCATTTTACAAGTTTGTTATATTGTGTAACTTTTTACGGCGTTTTTAATTTGGTCTTTTCACCACGTCCTAGTAGAATTTCGGGAATAGCTTAATCAAATCGCCTGGTGGTCACTCAATCCGAATCTTTAATTTTTTTCTCTTGAAGAAAAATATAATCGCTTTCGAACAAACCCATAATTTTTTTAATAATCAAAAATGGTTCCGACAAATTTCAAAAGAAAAGAAAAATGAATTAGACAAGCGGGAGTTCAATCGTTTATTAACTGAAACATTAAAATTGGTAAACAATCGGAGACGTGATCAAAAACAAGAAAAGAAAAAGCGGTAAAAACCATGCCGAAAGCAAATACCCAGACTAGTGCAAGCACTCTGAACCAGTTTAAGAGCGACCAATCCATGACTAACACTCTTTACCCCTACCAATCAACGTGATGCTCGATCAATTACGAATTCTTACCGAACAAATTGATGGTTTTAAAAATCGTAAATAAACCTAGGAACCTCAGTAACCGGAAACCTAACACCGATAATTGGTTTAAAATACTGCATTAAAGGCCTTTTGCTTATGTTGCCCGCACAACAGTTACAATATAACCCAGTGACAGGAATTTATGCGAGCTTGCTGGCTTGCGTATGCATACCATGATGAACAGCAACGATGCCGACTTTTTGCGCCTTGCTGAATCAGGAGAATTTGAGGGACGCTCGTACCACAATGGTAGTCATCTTCCGAGGAACCCACAGAATCTAGAAGTACAATGAATTTCTTTAACTTTATCACTGCTAACCAATTTAAGCTGCCGCGAAGACGTTTAAAAAATCCATCAAGTCGATGCATTAACAAAGTCAAATACGCCACAATATTGTTAACGCTGAAAACTCAGGCCTGATTTCTCTTTCCCGCTGAAATCAAACTTGAAAAGAGCACCATTCAGGCTTTTCTTGGTGGTCTCCCTCCCTCACTGCGAATCCAGTGCGCTTGTTAAACCTCGCAACACCCTGGAGAAACTTTCAAAAATGCCATCGAGGTATGAACAGATGCAAAGTTATTTCGAGCTCAGCATTTTGTTGGTCACAAAGTCACACAACAAGAAGGAAACACACCTGCCTACAGCATCAAAACAATCAACAATTCTCCACTACCACAGGAACAAGGTCCAGATAAAGGGAAATAATAACACTACACATGAAAATTTAACTCAACAAGTACAACAAAAGCAAATGGAGCCTGAATTGCCAATCAAATCGTTTTGTCATATCAATGGGATGCTGGCTGAAGTATGGAAATAGAAATTGCGACAATTCGCGGGAATAATCAGAATATTCAACCAATGAAATACTACAACTCAACAAAATCGTCCAATCTGAATATATTCCGGATGGTTTGCCGAACTTTGCCGTGTCCCGGTTTCTTCTATCGTGTAGGAAATGGCGTACATGAATCGTCAAAAGGGAATCTCCCAGCCAAACAACGCTTGCTCCCGATCAGGATATCGGCGGGACTGCTGGGAGACAAGCGAACCAATCACCGCCACACAAACTAATCCAGCCACATTCGGAAAATTTCGGTGAATCGAACAATTTACACTTTACATTCCGTCAATAAGGAATTTTCAAAAATAATAATGAAGAGCAGAAATAAAAATTTGACCTCACACTAATAGCACCTTTCAGACAAACCGTCATGTATTCAGCAAATTCATAAGATTGTAGCATTAATAAGTAATCAAAATGCTTTACAACAATGTCACAACAGAAAGGAGAAATTTTTATGAAGCAGGAACGCATAAGCATATGCGCACTGGTCAACAAATCTGATCAGTGCTTGTTGCTTTTTGAAATATATACAAAGTGTGAGAATATATCTTGTCAAATGTGAAAAGTTTCCATACAAGCATTTGATTCCATTCCGGTTGCTATGGCAGCTATATGTTATAGTGGTCCGATATCGGCAGTTCCGACAAATGAGCAGCTTCTTGAAGAGAAAATGACTTTTGCAAATTTCAAAACGATATCTTAAAAACTGAGTGACTAGTTCGTATATATACACAGACAGACGTAGAGAGACGGACATGGCTAAATCGACTCAGCTCGACATACTTTGTTTATATCATATTCTTTATGGTCTCCGACGATTCCTTCGGGTATTACAAATAAGTGACAAGCTTAATAGTTTCAGGGTATAAAGAATAACTCTGTGCTCATCGAAAGTTTATCACTAATCCTATATATGTAAATAAAAATAAATACCAAATGTATGCTTTCTGCACACTTTCAATAACGCTGGATAATTTGGCCAATTCTTTTGTAAGCGTTGAAGTTCAAAGATGGTTTTACGGCAGAAAAATCGATGTTTCTGGAAAGCCACTATAAAAACAGCCTTTTCTTTGCTCACTTACATACATACATACATACATACATATCGATAAATGCAAAAATAACATGCAGCATTTTCGGGAAATTTAATTGGCGCATGAATGAAACACGAAATAAATGAAACATGGTGAAACAAAATTTTAGTGATTCAAAACGGTTTACTTAGATCTGGAGAACCAGAAAATGTTGAACATATGTAATGACCATGTATCTAATTTGAAGTAGTGAAGCGTAATCTATAAGGCGCATTCAATTTCGAATGCAGTGATACGTTATTTTGCATTTCAAGGTGACGATATATAAAAATAATTGTTTGTTTGTTAGTAACTTAAAAGCTGTTGATGAGGAAATTTTAAGGTTGTTTGTTGTGGATCAGGAAAGGGTTCCAAGCTCACTGCCTTCTTTTCATGAAAGTCAGAATTGGATTAATTCAAACTAGCATTTTTCATACTGCATTTTTCCAATTTTTGTTTGTTTGTTTTTTAATAATTGATTTATTATTTGAATCGTTCAATGCCTAAGCTTGCTTTTTATTTAAGCTATCAAAGAAGTAGTGAAAAATTGATGAAAAACTATGTGTGTTCTGTATGATCAATGCATATTGAAATTTGTTGAAGCCACGAAGGAGTCGCGCTAATACTGGTCGGCGTTCTTTTTGCCGTATCTTTGAACGGCCTTGAAGAACAAGTACTCCCAAAATGCGATATTTCTCAATAGCATGTACGTGCCGGGTGTCGTGGTCAATCAACTAGCGATCGTAACGATATCACAACACGACTTTTTAAATAATAGCTGCGACGGTCTTTATCTTGAAAGCAACCTATGGTGCTTATATGGTGTGATGTGAATGCTGTTGAGTAGCAATGTTTGCCGCATCGCACTGATTACCTGGTGACGAAATCTTTCAGCGGGAAATTCTGATTCAGGAATAGATCCGAAGTCGCCGTAGTGGTGAGAACTTAACACTGGTTCATAGACCTTTTTGCGAATCCACTTTTTGGTTTGTACATCTGACCGCAGCCACTGCTCTTGTGCTTTTTAACACCAGAAACGAGGAAATGAAGAATCGTTCCGGACGATCACTTTGCGGTAGCGTCGCTCACCGAACGTCGGCAGAACATTTAACATTTAGAGGGCGATATCGACGTTAACAACACATCGAAGTTGGTATATGGATCGTACCATATTCACTTACTTTTCTAATTCACATTCAAAACTCATGTCCAATGTTGAATATTGTAGGTGGTGAAATCGTACGTTTAAAAAAATACGTCACCAAAAAACAGCAACTTAGCGGTTGTGGCGCTTGAACGATATGAATCAACGTGTATCGAATGGTGAACTTTGCAATAAGCTTTCGTGAGATATTACTTTTTACGAATTCATGGCTTTCAACTGTTGTGCGTCTCGCGGTTCGCTACATTTAAGTCATTGCGTATTGTGAATGTTGTGCGGCACGGCTTTGGCAACCGGTAACTGCTGGGCATGATGATCGCAGAAGCAGACGGGGACTTGGCTTCGATAGTTGCTGCTCTGCTGAGATTCAATATATATCGTTTCGACGTATCGGCAACAATTCGCTTTAGTATGGGATACGAAAAAAATGACATTGCCGATGACATTTACATTGTATTCGCTAAGGAACGGAAATGGAAAAATTAGGATTGTTCCAGTGGTTGATATCTACCTCCCTTTTGTCCAATTCACTTCAACGGAAGATGACATCATCACAGTGTTTATCCGAACATTGGCCAAATTATCGTAACTGCAATTCGCCCAGTGCACGCGCAATTTTGTGCCAAAAACACTTGATGTTAATGGTCGACTTCGGAAGATTCAAGTCACGATGCTGTGTCTGTGCCGGGAAGACGAAACAAATAAGCTCAGTGGAATTTCCAAATTCTTTGTTCTACTGTCTTCATGCGCCGAAGCACATGTAATGGGACCCGACTTTGATTACCCATTTATCGAATACAAGGGACAGCCATTTCAGTTCAAACGTATTCAATTTCCAGGAAAATTGCCTTTGCGTTAATCAACAAGGACCTACAAAAGGAAATCGAAATGCTATGTTTTCACGGCCAGGTATTGTATGTGGCGTGTTGATGACCTATCTTCTCTGTATATTTTTTTCAGAAATCAAATTATTTTTATTAGCTGCATATATTAAAAATGAAAATCGAGTAATCATTTTCGTAAAGTATATTTTCAACTATTTTCAGTTCAAGCTATATATTTCTGCTGGAGACAACGGCTGCGGGGTCATGTATTAATAAATCCCAATGCCACTAAGCGCCATGACGATCTCGACTTCAGAAACCTTTACTGTTCAAAAGTGAAGCTTCTGTGAATCTCTTCATGACATTTCTAAAAGCTTGATAAACACAACTGAAATCCCCAAAACAAAATCAGCATCGATATTTACGCATTGCTTATATGCGGACCAAGCGGCTACTAAAATCGCATCAGTCACCGCTTGCTCACTTCAATTAAGTACCAACAATCATGATGATTGATAGTGGCGCAGAAGTTAATTTATAAATTGGAGGAGCTATAAGGCTATGCGCCTTTGCATAAGCATTAAAGAAATAATCAGTGCGGCGTTGCGACATTATTCTTCGCACCATCGAATTTCTTCTTCTTCTTAGTAAGCGCCACAGAACTTCCGCGCGATTGCGCTTAAAGTTAACAACTTGCCAATTGTGACCAAAGCGAGAAACCGGGTCCTTCTCCCTTCGTCCTTCCAGCGGGTGAGGAGGTCTTCCTGCACTCTGCTTCCCCGGCGGGTATTTTCAAGTCTTTAAGAGCTGGGTGTTTTCGTCCATCGGGCAACATGACCTAACCCGCGTAGCCGTTGTCTTTTAATTCCCCAAATTTTACATATGTCGATTGGTGGGTTTTTTCTGGCAGTTTCTTTGCCCCATCGAATGCATTTCGCCGTGGCAACCCCAAAGGACCTTTTTTGGCAGAAACCCAAAAAACTTCCGTCGACTCATCCGTTGTTGACATCGTCCGGGATTTTTTTACCCCCAATAAAAAAGGCCCGGGTTATGGGACTTTTTAAAATTTTTGGTTTTTTTGTTTGTCGAGAAAGGGGAATTTTGCTTCTCAATTGCCTACTCAGCCCAAGTAACACCTGTTGGCAAAATTATTGGGGATTTCTAACCCTGAATTGTTGGTGGTTTTTTTGGGTTCCGATAGCAAATAACCCCTTTAAATGACTGTCCAGTGACGTGAGTGCCAAGTCGCGGGGAGCGACTTTTTATTCTTTTGTTAAGGAAAGATATTTCGTCTTCCCCTCGTTCACTCCGGCCCCCTTTTTTTTTTTTTTGCTTTTGCCCAGTCTGGAAAAAAACGGGAACAAGGGCCCGGGGGGTGAGGCCGATGATATCAAATCATCGGCATCCCCAAACTGTACTCTTTATGAAGATGGTCCCTTTTCTCTTTTTTTTGCGGCTCAAACCCATTTTTTTAAAAAAGGGGGGAAAAAGTCGCCCCGATGGGGTCGCCTTGTCTAAAACCTCGTTTGGTATCGAAGGGTTTTTGGAAGGCCCTTTCCCCGGTTCTGACGGACCCGTGTTGCTCTTGTCAGCTTACAACCGGGGTTTAGTTTTGGGGGATACCAAATTCAAATTCGGAACAGTTTCGTAAATATCCACAGCCATATGTACAAAAAAAATTTCATGTTGTTAAAATGTTTTTCCCAAAGTTAAAGGGAAAAATTATCGGTGCAAAATTTTTTTCCTAAATTTTAAAACCACGTTTCTCTTACGAGCATCTAAAATTTTCAGGACGTTATTATGGAAATAACCCCGACGATTGTGGGGGTTATTAAAAACAATGTGCTTTTGGGTAAAACAAACCCAAAGACCCCCAAGTAGGGCCCATACCTGATCTTTATTTTTTAAACAAAATTTGATAAACGGCAGTCCTAAAAGGAAATACCCAAGGTGAAGCATTCATGCGGGTTAATCATGGTGAAAAAAGTCTAACAATCCCCACCCCTTTTAAAATGGATGATCTGGGGTCACCGATCGCCTTTTGGGGAAAACAAACAAACAACACCGATAATTTTCTGGATAAAAATTTTCCCAAGGGAAAAAATTTGCGTATAAAAGACAAATTATCGCAGACCAAAATCGAAAGTTTCCTTCCACAATACCCATTCCTATTAATCAAATTTCTCCGGAGGAACTTTTCCCAATCGAGCAAAATAATCAAAAAATTTTAAATTTATTTAGATCTTTTTTCAAAACGGAAATTTTAATTGCAAAACCCATGATCGAAACAAACCAAAATATATTTATTCTCCCAAAGGAGAAAAAATTTGGGGCTACTAACGTAATTTACCATCACCCCTTAAAACTTTATGGTTTTCCTACTTTCAAAAAAAAAAAATCAATTTACAAATTCACAAAAGAAAAGTAATAAACAGGGGAAGAATTTGAAACTAAGGAAATTTTTCGTGATCCAAATCAGATTATTCCCCCAATCTGGGTAATTCCAAAAAAAGGGGGACTCCCCCGGGAAAAAAGATGGAGGAAAAGGTTATCGATTATCGTTCTCTTTAAAAGAAAAAAAAATTTTTGAAAGTTTTCCGCTCCCCCAAAAATTAGTGAAATTTTAAAACAATTTAGGCAAAGGTTTAAAAATTTTCGAGCTTTGACCTGCCGGGGGGTTCCCCAAATTCCCATTCCCCGACGACATTCTAAAACCCTTTTTACAGCTCCTTTCGCTCATTTAAAATTTACCAGAATCCATTTTTCCTGAAAAATTTTCCCCCAACTTTTTTAAAAATTGTAGGTTTAAAAATTTTTTTGGGGAACAAATTATTTGGTTTTTGGTTGGTAAAGCAGCTCAAATAATTGCTCGAAAAAAAAACATTATTTCTCAAAATAATTTTGACGCTGGTTTACATTGTGAATGATCTCATTAGAAACAAAAAGAAAAA
>NW_026091017.1:0-9285 GCF_024586455.1 Bactrocera neohumeralis
ATCCTTGAACGATTTTCATCGTTCCCCGAGCCCTCCGGGTAGTTGCCTATATGCTCAAGTTTCTAGAGCGGCTTAAACTTAAAGTTAAAGGAGCAACTTATCTCCATTGCGATAAATTGACGCACCAAGACTTACAAAAAGCAAAGGTCGCTCTTATCGCATCAACTCAAACGCGCTACTTCAGCCGCGATATAGAATTACTAAGAGAATCGAAGCCTGTTGATAAAAAGAGCTCACTCTTAGTATTAAACCCATTTCTAGACACGAAAGGTCTGCTTCGTGCGAATGGTCGGCTTGCAAATTCAAGCCTAACATATAATGAACGCCACCCTATAATTATACCTGAGAGGTGTCCATTTGCCGCCTTATTCATCGCATATATCCACATATTAATGCTCCATGCCGAACATCGCCTCATGCAACATATGGTTCGCCAAGAGTTGTATATACCCCGACTTAAGCCCCAAATAAAAAAGTGCATTTTCATGTGCAAAATCTGCACTATGCATAAGCAGAAAATGCGATCGCAGATTATGGCAGCACTTCCACCTGAACGCTGCAATTTTGCTCTGCCTTTCACCACTACAGGTGTAGATTTTGCTGGGCCTTTTATGATAAAGGCATCCATGCTAAGGTCTCCTACCCTCATGAAAGGCTATGTGGCTGTTTTTGTCTGTTTCACGACAAAAGCAGTACACCTTGAGCTATGTACGAATCTGACGACGGAGGCTTTTCTGGCGGCTTTTGCTCGTTTTGTCGGACGACGAGGCTTTCCATCAAAAGTCATGAGCGATAATGGTAAAACATTTATCGGAGCCCAAAGAGCCACAGAAAAACAATTTGTGGATTTCATGAAACAAGTCTCACCGGACATTGTACAAAAATATGCTCCCCAAGGTATCAATTGGCAGTTTATCCCCCAAGCGCTCCACATATGGGTGGCTTATGGGAATCTGCCGTAAAAAGCTTCAAATCTCATTTTAAAAAGATAGCTGGCAACCATAAATTTAATTACGAAGAATTCACGACCCTCTTAATTAGAATTGAAGCCGTTCTTAATTCACGGCCTCTCGCTGCACTCTCGCAAGATCCCTCAGACTTTACTGCCCTCACCCCAGGGCATTTTCTTAAAGGAGCGCCTATTCTGGCCACACCTGAGCCAGGCGATGAGTCGCTTTCCTTATTAAATCTTTGGGAAATAATTAAAATTCTCCATCATGACTTCAGTCGCCGATGGAAAGATGATTATTTAAAGGACCTCCACAGAAGGTACCGATGGAAAATCACAGAAAATGCGCCTAAGCTTGGAGATTGTGTCTTAATCAATGACGATTGTCTCCCCCCTACCGAATGGCGGCTTGGCCGCATAGAGAAGCTCTACTACGGCTCCGACGGTCATATTCGCGTAGTCAATCTCCGTACACAATCGGGACCGCCAACCAGACCGCTCGTTAAATTATGCTTTCTGCCAAACGCAGATAAAATCGCAACGTAACCGCAACTAAAAAACAAAGAAATTCACAAAAAAATATAATAATGAACTCACCCACTATAAATAAATACCCACCAAAACCAAAACCAAAAAAAAAAAAAAAAAAAAAAAAAAAAAAAAAAAACGGGTCGATCCACATGACGACTCATTCGTGCCACATCACGTGGTACCAGCGCCCATATGATTATATACACAAATATATATAATAATTAACCATACTATTTTCTTAACAGATTAATATGGACGCCGAGATGCCAATTGCGACTACGCCCACTGTGCGTTCCGCCGTCACGGTTCCGCGCCCTAGAGCTACCCCAGTAGCAGCGCCGCGCACAACCATCGCTGCCGCACCTCCCCGAGAGGCTCCATCGGCTCCACGCAGTGAGCCGCAAGCAATAGCTCCAGCGCAGCCACAGCGTCAATGCGTGCCATGTGTAAAAGAATCGTTTCTGGCCACTCCCAAGTGAATGGCGATCAGAGAACTTTCCTCCCTTGCGTGAACTTCTACAAATGGCTCCATCCTCCAATGATGAAGAATACTAATTAACATTAATATGTGAAGCTAATGATTTGAAGGGTGGGCAAAGAAGGTATCTTTGGCACTACGGTCGGTAAATTCAGCCTCCACGAGGAAACATCCCCAAATGGGTTGAGGCTGATCGACTTCGCCGGGGCCCGAAATATGGTTATCTGTAGTACTAGATTCCAGCATACGAAGATTCATCAAGCTACCTGGCTGTCTCCGGCTCGAAAAACTACCAACCAGATCGAACATGTTGTGATAGACGGAAGACACGTCTCCAGTGTTTTAGATGTGCGTGCGCTCCGAGGTCCTAACATCGACTCGGACCACTATCTTGTTGCAGCTAAGATTCGCACCCGCCTCTGTGCAGCAAAAAACGCACGCCAACAAACACAAGGAAGGTTCGACGTCGAAAAGCTGCAATCACAACAGACTGCCGAACGATTTTCTACTCGGCTTGCACTCCTGCTCTCTGAGAGCACTCATCAACAACTCGGTATAAGGGAACTGTGGGACGGCATTTCAAACTCCTTACGTACAACTGCATCCGAAACCCTTGGTTTTCGGAAAGTGCAAAAGAACAACTGGTACGACGAGGGGTGCCGTGTCGCAGCGGAGAGAAAACAGGCTGCCTACCTCGCAACGTTACGAGAGTTGAAGAGGGAAGCGAGACGCATTTGCAGACAGAAGAAGAAAGAGGCTGAAATGCGTTAGTACGAAGAGCTTGATAAGCTGGCCGACAGGGGTAATGCTCGAAAATTCTACGAAAAAATGCGGCGGCTTACAGAAGGTATCAAGACCGGAGCATACTCTTGTAGAACCCCCAAAGGTGATCTAGTCACTGAAGCCCAGAGCATACTTAAATTATGGAGGGAACACTTCTCCAGCCTGCTGAATGGTAGTGAACGCACAACACCAGGAGAAGGAGAACCCGATTCCCCAATCGATGACGATGGAGCAGACGTTCCAATACCCGACCATGAAGAAGTTCGAATAGCAATTGCCCGCCTCAAGAACAACAAAGCGGCAGGGGCCGACGGACTACCGGCCGAGCTATTCAAACACGGCGGCGAAGAGCTAATAGGGAGCATGCATCAGCTTCTTTGTAAAATATGGTCGGACGAGAGCATGCCCAACGATTGGAATTTAAGTGTGCTATGCCCAATCCATAAAAAGGAGACCCCACAATCTGCGCCAACTACCGTGGGATTAGCCTCCTCAACATCGCATATAAGGTTCTATCGAGCGTATTGTGTGAAAGATTAAAGCCCACCGTCAACAAACTGATTGGACCTTATCAGTGTGGCTTCAGACCTGGAAAATCAACAACCGACCAGATATTCACCGTGCGCCAAATCTTGGAAAAGACCCGTGAAAGGAGAATCGACACACACCACCTCTTCGTCGATTTCAAAGCTGCTTTCGACAGCACGAAAAGGAGCTGCCTTTATGCCGCGATGTCTGAATTTGGTATCCCCGAAAAACTAATACGGCTGTGTAAACTAACGTTGAACAACACGAAAAGCTCCGTCAGGATCGGGAAGGACCTCTCCGAGCCGTTCGATACCAAACGAGGTTTCAGACAAGGCGACTCCCTATCGTGCGACTTCTTCAACCTGCTCCTGGAGAAAATAGTTCGAGCTGCAGAACTAAACAGAGAAGGTACCATCTTCTATAAGAGGGTACAGCTGTTGGCGTATCCGACGATATTGATATCATCGGCCTCAACACCCGCGCCGTTAGTTCTGCTTTCTCTAGGCTGGACAAGGAAGCACAGAAAATGGGTCTGGTGGTGAACGAGGGCAAAACGAAATATCTCCTGTCATCAAACAAACAGTCGTCGCACTCGCGACTTGGCACTCACGTCACTGTTGACAGTCATAACTTTGAAGATGTAGATAATTTCGTCTATTTAGGAACCAGCATTAACACCACCAATAATGTCAGCCTGGAAATCCAACGCAGGATTGCTCTTGCCAACAGGTGCTACTTCGGACTGAGTAGGCAATTGAAAAGTAAAGTCCTCTCTAGACGAACAAAAACTAAACTCTATAAGTCGCTCATAATTCCCGTCCTGCTATATGGTGCAGAGGCTTGGGCGATGACAGCAACCGATGAGTCGACGTTACGAGTTTTCGAGAGAAAAATTCTGCGAAAGATTTATGGTCCTTTGCGCATTGGCCACGGCGACTATCGCATTCGATGGAACGATGAGCTGTACGAGATATACGACGAAATTGACATAGTTCAGCGAATTAAAAGACAGCGACTACGCTGGCTAGGTCATGTTGTCCGGATGAATGAAAACACTCCAGCTCTGAAAGTATTCGACGCAGTACCCGCCGCGGGAGGCAGAGGAAAAGGAAGACCTCCACTCCGTTGGAAGGACCAAGTGGAGAAGGACCTGGCTTCGCTTGAAATATCCAACTAGCGCCACGTAGCGAAAAGAAGAAACGACTGGCGCGCTGTTGTTAACTCGGCTATAATCGCGTAAGCGGTGTCTACGCCAATTAAGAAGAAGAAGAAAATTGTGGAATTTTTCCAAATGCACTGCCGTTACGGCTATATGCAAACTTCAGTAAGATGAAGAAGATTGATTAACTTTAATATGTGAAGCTAATGATTTGAAGAAACTTGATATGTGATTTCTAAATGTGAACATGCCAGAAATTCGGTTTTGAACCTAAATGAAAAATTGTGGAATTTTTCAAATGCACTGCCGTTTTTGCTTTATGCCAACTTCTGTAATATGACGAAGGTTAATTAACTTAAATATGTGACGTTAATGATTTGAATCAACTCGATATGGATTGCTAAATGTTTAAATGCAGGAAAATCGGTTTTATACCTAAATGTAAAATTGTGGAATTTTTTCCAAATGCACTGCCGTTATGGTCTTATGTCAACTTGAGTAAGATGGTGTGGGTTAATTAACTTTAATATGTTATGCTAATGATTTGAGGTAACTTGATATGGATTTCTAAATGTTTACATGCAAGAAAATCGGTTTTATACCCAAATGTAAAATTCTGGAATTTTCCAAATGCACTGCCGTTTTGGCTTTATGCCAATTTCAGTAAGATGAAGAAGATTAATTAACTTTAATATGTGAATTTAATAATTTGAAGCAACTTGATATGGATTTCTAAATGTGTACATGCAAGAAAGTCGGTTTTATACCTAAATGAAAAATTGTGGAATTTTTCCAAATGCACTGCCGTTTTTGCTTTATGCCAACTTCAGTAAGATGAAGAAGATTAATTAACTTTAATATGTGAATTTAATAATTTGAAGCAACTTGATATGGATTTCTAAATGTGTACATGCAAGAAAGCCGGTTTTATACTTAAATGAAAAATTGTGGAATTTTTCCAAATGCACTGCCGTTTTGGCTTTATGCCAACTTCAGTAAGATGAAGAAGATTAATTAACTTTAATATGTGAATTTAATAATTTGAAGCAACTTGATATGGATTTCTAAATGTGTAGATACAAGAAAGCCGGTTTTATACCGAAATGAAAAATTGTGGAATTTTTCCAAATGCACTGCCGTTTTGGCTTTATGCCAACTTCAGTAAGATGAAGAAGATTAATTAACTTTAATATGTGAAGCTAATGATTTGAAGCAACTTGATATGGATTTCTAAATGTGAACATGCCAGAAATTCGGTTTTATACCTAAATGAAAAATTGTGGAATTTTTCCAAATGCACTGCCGTTTTGGCTTTATGCCAACTTCACTAAGATGAAGAAGATTAAGTAACTTTAATATGTGAATTTAATGATTTGAAGCAACTTGATATGGATTTCTAAATGTGTACATGCAAGAAATTCGGTTTTATACCTAAATGTAAAATTCTGGAATTTTCCAAATGCACTGCCGTTTTGGCTTTATGCCAACTTCAGTAAGATGAAGAAGATTAATTAACTTTAATATGTGAATTTAATAATTTGAAGCAACTTGATATGGATTTCTAAATGTGTACATGCCAGAAAATCGGTTTTATACCTAAATGTAAAATTGTGGAATTTTTCCAAATGCACTGCCGTTTTGGCTTTATGCCAACTTTAGTAAGATGAAGAAAGTTAATTAACTTTAATATGTGAATTTATTAATTTGAAGCAACTTGATATGGATTTCTAAATGTATACATGCAGAAAATCGGTTTTATAACTAAATGTAAAATTGTGGAATTTTTCCAAATGCACTGCCGTTTTGGCTTTATGCCAACTTTAGTAAGATGACGAAGGTTAGTTAACTTAAATATGTGACGTTAATGATATGAAGCAACTTGATATGGATTTCTAAATGTGTATATGCAAGAAAATCGGTTTTATACCTAAATGTAAAATTGTGGATTTTTTCCAAATGCACTGCCGTTATGGCTTTATGTCAACTTGAGTAAGATGAAGAAGGTTAATTAACTTTAATAAGTGAATTTAATAATTTGAACTAACTTGAAACGGACTTCTAAATGTGTACATGCAAGAAAGTCGGTTTTATACCTAAATGTAAAATAGTGGAATTTTTCCAAATCTACTGCCGTTTTGGCTTTATGCCAACTTCCGTAATATGAAGAAAGTTAGCTAACTTTAATATGTGAATTTAGTAATTGGAAATAACTTGATATGGATTTCTAAATGTGTACATGCCAGAAAATCGGTTTTATACTAAATGTAAAATTGTGGAATTTTTCCAAATGCACTGCCGTTTTGGCTTTATGCCAACTTTTAGTAAGATGAAGAAATTAATTAACTTTAATATGTGAAGCTAATGATTTGAAGCAACTTGATATGGATTTCTAAATGTGTACATGCCTGAATATCGGTTTTATACCTAAATGTAAAATTGTGGAATTTTTCCAAATGCACTGCCGTTATGGCTTTATGCCAACTTTAGTAAGATGAAGAAGAGTTAAATTAACTTTAATATGTGAGCTAATGATTTGAAGTAACTTGATATGGATTTCTAAATGTGTACATGCAAGAAAGTCGGTTTTATACCTAAATGTAAAATTGTGGAATTTTTCCAAATGCACTGCCGTTATGGCTTTATGCCAACTTTAGTAAGATGAAGAAAGTTAATTAACTTTAATATGTGCATTTAATAATTTGAAGCAACTTGATATGGATTTCTAAATGTGTACATGCCAGAAAATCGGTTTTATACTAAATGTAAAATTGTGGAATTTTCTTAATGCCCTGCCGTTTTGGCTTTATGTCAACTTTAGTAAGATGAAGAAAGTTAATTTATTTTAATATGTGAAGCTAATAATTTGAAGCAACTTGATATGGATTTCTAAATGTTTACATGCCAGAAAATCGGTTTTATAACTAAATGTAAAATTGTGGAATTTTTCCAAATGCTCTGCCGTTTGGCTTTATGCCAACTTTAGTAAGATGAAGAATTTTAATTAACTTTAATATGTTAAGCTAATGATTTGAAGCAACTTGACATGGATTTCTAAATGTTTAAATGCTGGAAAATCGGTTTTATACCTAAATGTAAAATTGTGGAATTTTTCCAAATGCACTGCCTTTATGGCTTTATGCCAACTTTAGTAAGATGAAGAAAGTTAATTAACTTTAATATTTGAAGATAATTTTGTGAAGCAACTTGATATGGATTTCTAAATGTGTACATGTCAGAAAATCGGTTTTATAACTAAATGTAAAATTGTGGAATTTTTCCAAATGCACTGCCGTTTTTGCTCTATGCGAACTTGTGTAAGATGACGAAGGTTAATTAACTTTAATATGTCAAGCTAATGATTTGAGGCAACTTGATATGGATTTATGAATGTTTAAATGCTCATAGTTATAAAACCGATTTTCTGGCATGTACACATTTAGAAATCCATATAAAGTTGCTTCAAATCATTATCTTCAAATATTAAAAATAATTAATTTTCTTCATCTTACAATTCCACAATTTTACATTTAGGTATAAAACCGATTTTCCTGCATTTAAACATTTAGCAATCCATATCGAGTTGATTCAAATCATTAACGTCATATATTCAAAATAATATACCTTCGTCATCTTACAGAAGTTGGCATAAAGCCAAAACGGCAGTGCATTTGGAAAAATTCCACAGTTTTACATTTAGGTATAAAACCGACTCTCTTGCATGTACACATTTAGAAATCCATATCAAGTTGCTTCAAATCATTAGCTTAACATATTAAAGTTAATTAACCCTCACCATCTTACTCAAGTTGACATAAGAGCCATAACGGCAGTGCATTTGGAAAAAATTTCATAATTTTACATTTAGGTATAAAACCGATTTTCTGGCATGTACACATTTAGAAATCCATATCAAGTTACTTCAAATCATTAGCTTCACATATTAAAATTAATTAATCTTCTTCATCTTACTGAAGTTGGCATAAAGCCAAAACGGCAGTGCATTTGGAAAATTCCACAATTTTACATTTAGTTATAAAACCGATTTTCTTGCATATACACATTTAGAAATCCATATCAAGTTGCTTTAAATCATTAGCTTCACATATCAATGTTAATTAACTTTCTTCATCTTACTAAAGTAGGCATAAAGCCATAACGGCAATGCATTTGGAAAAATTCCGCAATTTTACATTTAGGTATAAAACCGATTTTCTGGCATGTACACATTTAGAAATCCATATTAAATTGCTTCACATATTAAAGTTAACTAACTTTTTTCCTCTTAGTAAAGTTGGCATAAAGCCACACCGGTAGTGCATTTGGAAAAGTTCCACAATTTTACATTTAGTATAAAACCGATTTTCTGGCATGCACACATTTAGAAATCCATATCAAGTTGCTTCAAATCATTATCTTCAAATATTAAAGTTAATTATATTTCTTCATCTTACTAAAGTTGGCATAGAGCCATAACGGCAGAGCATTTGGAAAAATTCCACAATTTTACATTTAGGTATAAAACCGATTTTCCTGCATTTAAACATTTAGCAATCCATATCGAGTTGATTCAAATCATTAACTTCACATATTCAAGTTAATTTACATTCGTCATCTTACAGAAGTTGGCATAAAGCCAAAACGGCAGTGCATTTGGAAAAATTCCACAATTTTACATTTAGTATAAAACCGATTTTCTGGCATGTACACATGTAGAAATCCATATCAAGTTGATTCAAATCATTAACGTCACATATTCAAGTTAATTTACCTTCGTCATCTTACAGAAGTTGGCATTAAACCAAAACGGCAGTGCATTGGGAAAAAAACCGCAATTTTACATTTAGGTTTAAAACCGAT
>NW_026091018.1:0-5854 GCF_024586455.1 Bactrocera neohumeralis
AAAATTTTACTTTATAAAGCCATACTAAAGCCGGTCTGGACGTATGGAATCCAGCTTTGGGGCTCTTGCAGCAACTCAAATATTGAAATATTGCAGCGTTATCAGAACTTAACCCTCAGGAAGATTCTGGATGCTCCTTGGTTTGTTTCAAATATCACAATTAACAACGACCTAAATATACCAAGTGTCAAAGACGAAATTAGGAAATTTAGTTCTAGATATCTTGAAAGGCTGAGCAATCATTCCAACCCTTTAGCTATTGCGTTATTGGATGAAACAGATGAAACGTTTCGACTGAAACGATTTCGTATTCTAGACCTCCCGTACAGGAAATAAATAATCATTAGCTTAAGCTAAGTATAGAATAAAATATTACTTTTGCGCCCACTGGGGTCCAACAGTATAAAGTTATGTATATTTTAGAACATTTGCTTATTGTCTTGAATACAGACAGATTGTAAATAAAGAATTTGAGAAAAAAAAAAAAAAAAAATTATTTGAAGCAACTCATCGAATATAAGATTGCCGAATTCTTCCAAATGCACTGCAGTTATGGCTTTATGCCAACTTCAGCAAGACGAAGAAGGTTAATTTTCTTAAATATTTCATATTAATGATTTGAAGCAACTCAATATCGACTGCTTAATGTGCATATGCAAGAAAATCGACTTTATACCTGAATATAAGATTGTCGAATTCTTCCAAATGCACTGCCGTTATGGCTTTATGCCAACTTCAGTAAGATGAAGAAGGCTAGTTTACTCAAATATGTTCAAGTAATGATTTAAAGCAACTCCATATCGACTGCTAGATGTGTACGTACAAGAAAATCGACTTTATACCTAAATATAAGATTGTCGAATTCTTCCAAATGCACTGCCGTCATAGCTTTATGTCAACTTCAGTAAAAATAAGAAGGTTAACTAACTTAAACATTTGATGTTAATGATTTGAGGCAACTCAATATCGACTGCTAAATGTGGATATACAAGAAAATCGACTTTATACCTGAATATAAGATTGTCGAATTCCTCCAAATGCACTGCCGTTATGGCTTTATGTCAACTTCAGTAAGATGAAGAAGGTTAATTAACTTAAATATTTGACATTAATGATTTAAATCAAATCAATATCGATTGACTGCTAAATCTGTATATAAAAGTCAACTTCGGTCATCGACTTTATCTGAATATAAGACATTAATGATTTCCAAATGCACTATATCGTTATTAAATATGTATATTAAGAAAATTTACTTTATACCTGAATATAAGATTGTCTAATTCTTCCAAATGCACTGCCGTTATGGCTTTATGTCAACTTCGGTAAGATGAAGGAGGCTAGTTAACTTAAATAAGTTACATTAATGATTTAAAGCAAATCAATATCGATTGCTAAATATGTATATACAAGAAAATCTACTTTATACCTGAATATAAGATTGTCTAATTCTTCCAAACGCACTGCCTTTATGGCTTTATGTCAACTTCAGCAAGATGAGGAAGGTTAATTACCTTAAATATTTGATGTTAATGATTTGAAGAAATTCAATATCTATTGCTAAATATGTATATACAAGAAAATCTACTTTATACCTGATTGTCGAATTCTTCCAAATGCACTGCCGTTATGACTTTATGTCAACTTCAGTAAAATGAAGAAGGTTAATTAACTTAATGTTTGATGTTAATGATTTTAAGCAACTCAATATCGACTACTAAATGTGTATATACAAGAAAATCGACTTTATACCTGAATATAAGATTGTCCAGTTCTTCCACATGCACTGCCGTTATGGCTTTATGTCAACTTCAGCAAGATGAGTAAGGTTAATTAACTTAAATATTTGATCTTAATGATTTGAAGCAACTCAATATCGACTGCTAAATGTGTATATAAAAGAAAATCGACTTTATACCTTAATATAAGATTGTGGAATTCTTCCAAATGCACTGCCGTTATGGCTTTATGTCTACTTCAGTAAGATGAAGAAGGTTAGTTAACTTAAATTTTCAAATTAATGATTTAAAGCAACTCAATATCGACTGCTAAATGTGTATATACAAGAAAATCGACTTTATACCTGAATATAAGATTGTCGAATTCTTCCAAATGCACTGCCGTTATGGCTTTATGTCAACTTCAGTAAGATAAAGAAGATTAATTAACTTAAATATTTGATCTTAATGATTTGAAGCAACTCGATATCGACTGCTAAATGTGTATATAAAAAAAAATCGACTTTATACCTGAATATAAGGTGGTCGAATTCTTCCAAATGCACTGCCGTCATGGCTTTATGTCAACTTAAAATAGTAAAATGAAGAAGGTTAATATACAAGAAAAACTTTATACCTTAAATCAAGATGAGGAAGGTTAATTTGATGCAACTCAATATGATTAAATGTGTATATAGTAAAAGAAAATCGACTTTATACCTAAATGTTTGATTGTTAATGATTTATGAAGCAACTCAATATCGACTGCTAAATGTGTATATACAAGAAAATCGACTTTATACCTGAATATAAGATTGTCGAATTCTTCCAAATGACTGCCGTTATGGCTTTACGTCAACTTCAGTAAGATGAAGAAGGTTAATTAACTTAAATTTGTCAAATTAATGATTTCAAAGCAACTCAATATCGACTGCTAAATGTGTATATACAAGAAAATCGACTTTATACCTGAATATAAGATTGTCGAATTCTTCCAAATGCACTGCCGTTATGGCTTTATGTCAACTTCAGTAAGATGAAGAAGGTTAATTAACTTAAATATTTGATCTTAATGATTTGAAGCAACTCAATATCGACTGCTAAATGTGTATATAAAAGAAAATCGACTTTATACCTGAATATAAGATTGTCGAATTCTTCCAAATGCACTGCAGTTATGGCTTTATGTCAACTTCAGCAAGATGAAGAAGGTTAATTTTCTTAAATATTTGATATTAATGATTTGAAGCAACTCAATATCGACTGCTAAATGTGTATATACAAGAAAATCGACTTTATACCTGAATATAAGATTGTCGAATTCTTCCAAATGCACTGCCGTTATGGCTTTATGTCAACTTCAGTAAGATGAAGAAGGTTAATTAACTTAAATATTTGATGTTAATGATTTGAAGCAACTCAATATCGACTGCTAAATGTGTATATAAAAGAAAATGGACTTTATACCTGAATATAAGGTTGTCGAATTCTTCCAAATGCACTGCCGTTATGGCTTTATGTCAACTTCAGTAAGATGAAGAAGGTTAATTAACTTAAAGATGTGATTTAAAGCAACTCAATATCGACTGCTAAATGTGTATATACAAGAAAATCGACTTTATACCTGAATATAAGATTGTCGAATTCTTCCAAATGCACTGCCGTTATGGCTTTATGTCAACTTCAGTAAGATGAAGAAGGTTAATTAACTAATGTTTATAAGTTACATTAATGATTTAAAGCAAATCAATATCGATTGCTAATATGTATATACAAAGAAAATCGACTTTACACCTGAATATAAGATTGTCGAATTCTTCCAAATGCACTGCCGTTATGGCTTTATGTCAACTTCAGCAAGATGAGGAAGGTTAATTACCTTAAATATTTGATGTTAATGATTTGAAGAAATTCAATATCTATTGCTAAATATGTATATACAAGAAAATCTACTTTATACCTAAATATAAGATTGTCGAATTCTTCCAAATGCACTGCCGTTATGGCTTTATGTCAACTTCAGTAAAATGAAGAAGGTTAATTAACTTAAATGTTTGATGTTAATGATTTTAAGCAACTCAATATCGACTGCAAAATGTGTATATACAAGAAAATCGACTTTATACCTGAATATAAGATTGTCGAATTCTTCCAAATGCACTGCCGTTATGGCTTTATGTCAACTTCAGCAAGATGAAGAAGGTTAATTAACTTAAATATTTGATGTTAATGATTTAAAGCAACTCAGCACGAACTGCTAAATGTGTATATACAAGAAAATCGACTTTATACCTGAATATAAGATTGTCGAATTCTTCCAAATGCACTGCAGTTATGGCTTTATGTCAACTTCGATAAGATGAAGAAGGCTAATTAACTTAAATATTTGATATTAATGATTTGAAGCAACTCAATATCGACTGCTAAATGTGTATATACAAGAAAATCGACTTTATACCTGAATATAAGATTGTCGAATTCTTCCAAATGCACTGCCGTTATGGCTTTATGTCAACTTCAGTAAGATGAAGAAGGTTAATTAACTTAAATATTTGATATTAATGATTTGAAGCAACTCAATATCGACTGCTAAATGTGTATATACAAGAAAATCGACTTTATACCTGAATATAAGATTGTCGAATTCTTCCAAATGCACTGCCGTTATGGCTTTATGTCAACTTCAGCAAATATATTAAATATTTGTTAATTATCTTAAATATATTGATGTTAATGATTTGAAGCAACTCAATATCGACTACCTAAATGTGTATATACAAGAAAATCGACTTTATACCTGAATATAAGATTGTCGAATTCTTCCAAATGCACTGCCGTTATGGCTTTATGTCAACTTCAGTAAGATGAAGAAGGTTAATTAACTTAAATATTTGATGTTAATGATTTGAAGCAACTCAATATCGACTGCTAAATGTGTATATACAAGAAAATCGACTTTATACCTGAATATAAGTATATACAAGAAAATCGACTTTATACCTGAATATAAATTGTCGAATTCTTCCAAATGCACTGCCGTTATGGCTTTATGTCAACTTCAGTAAGATGAAGAAGGTTAATTAACTTAAATATTTGATCTTAATGATTTGAAGCAACTCAATATCGACTGCTAAATGTGTATATACAAGAAAATCGACTTTATACCTGAATATAAGATTGTCGAATTCTTCCAAATGCACTGCCGTTATGGCTTTATGTCAACTTCAGTAAGATGAAGAAGGTTAATTAACTTAAATATTACATTAATGATTTAAAGCAACTCAATATCGACTGCTAAATGTGTATATACAAGAAAATCGACTTTATACCTGAATATAAGATTGTCGAATTCTTCCAAATGCACTGCCGTTATGGCTTTATGTCAACTTCAGCAAGATGAGGAAGGTTAATTACCTTAAATATTTGATGTTAATGATTTGAAGAAATTCAATATCTGTTGCTAAATACGTATATACAAGAAAATCTACTTTATACCTGATTGTCGAATTCTTCCAAATCCACTGCCGTTATGGCTTTATGTCAACTTCAGTAAGATGAAGAAGGTTAATTATCTTAAATATTTGATCTTAATGATTTGAAGCAACTCAATATCGACTACTAAATGTGTATATACAAGAAATCGACTTTATACCTGAATATAATATTGCCGAATTCTTTCAAATGCACTGCCGTTATGGCTTTATGTCAACTTCGATAAGATGAAGAAGGTTAATTACCTTAAATATTTGATGTTAATGATTTGAAGAAATTCAATATCTATTGCTAAATACGTATATACAAGAAAATCTACTTTATACCTGATTGTCTAATTCTTCCAAATCCACTGCCGTTATGGCTTTATGTCAACTTCAGCAAGATGAAGAAGGTTAATTATCTTAAGTATTTGATATTAATGATTTGAAGCAACTCAATATCGACTATTAAATGTGTATATAAAAGAAAATCGACTTTATACCTGAATGTAAGATTGTCTAATTCTTCCAAATGCACTGCCTTTATGGCTTTATGTCAACTTCAGCAAGATGAAGAAGGTTAATTACCTTAAATATTTGATGCTAATGATTTGAAGAAATTCTGTATCTATTGCTAAATCTACTTAATACCTGATTGTCGAA
>NW_026091019.1:0-8027 GCF_024586455.1 Bactrocera neohumeralis
TAAATTCGATTTTCGTGTATATACATATTTAGCAGTCGGTATTGTGTTGTTTTAAATCATTAATTTATCATATTTAAATGAAATAACCTTTTTATCTTACTGAAGTTGATATAAAAACCATGAAACGACAGTGAATTTCTGGAAGAATTGACAATCTTATATTCATATAATTCGATTCTATATATTTAGCAGTCGATATTGAGTTGCTTTAAATCATTAATTTAACATATTTAGTTAATTAACCTTCTTCATCTTACTGAAGTTGACATAAAGCCATAACGTGCATTTGGAAGAATTCGACAATCTTATATTCAGGTATAAAGTCCATTTTCTTGTATATATACATTAAGCAGTCGATATTGAGTTGCTTTAAATCATTAATTTAACATCTTTAAATTAATTTACCTTCTTCATCTTACTGAAGTTGACATAAAGCCATAACGGCAGTGCATTTGGAAGTTTAACATCTTTAAGTTAATTTACCTTCTTCATCTTACAATCGATAGTCGAGTTGTTTCAAATCACAATTTAACATCTTTAAGCACTCTACCTCTTCATTTCACTGAAGCTGGGACATAAAGCCATAACGGCAGTGCATTTGGAAAATTCGACAATCTTATACTCAGATATTCTGATTTTCGTGCAGTCGATGTTGAGCCGTTCTTTAATCATTAATTTAATTTCTTAAGTTAATTTACCTTCTTCATCTTTAATACGAAGTTGACATAAAGCCATAACGGCAGTGCATTTAAAGAATTCGATAATCTCACATTCAGGTAAAAAGTCGATTTTCTTGTATATACACATTTAGCAGTCGATATTGAAATGCTTTAAATCATTAATTTAACATCTTTAAATTAATTTACCTTCTTCATTTTACTGAAGTTGACATAAAGCCATAATGGCCGTGCATTTGGAAGAATTCGACAATCTTATATTCTGGTATAAAGTCGATTTTCTTTTATATACACATTAAGCAGTCGATATTGAGTTGCTTTAAATCATTAATTTAACATCTTTAAGTTAATTTACCTTCTTCATCTTACTGAAGTTGACATAAAGCCATAACGGCAGTGCATTTGGAAGAATTCGACAATCTTATATTCAGGTATAAAGTCGATTTTCTTGTATATACACATTAAGCAGTCGATATTGAGTTGCTTTAAATCATTAATTTAACATCTTTAAGTTAATTTACCTTCTTCATCTTACTGAAGTTGACATAAAGCCATAAACGGCAGTGCATTTGGAAGAATTCGACAATCTCATATTCAGGTATAAAGTCGATTTTCTTGTATATACACATTAAGCAGTCGATATTGAGTTGCTTTAAATCATTAATTTAACATCTTTAAGTTAATTTACCTTCTTCATCTTACTGAAGTTGACATAAAGCCATAACGGCAGCTTTGGAAGAATTCGACAATCTTATATTCAGGTATAAAGTCGATTTTCTTGTATATACACATTAAGCAGTCGATATTGAGTTGCTTTAAATCATTAATTTAACATCTTTAAGTTAATTTACCTTCTTCATCTTATTGAAGTTGACATAAAGCCATAACGGCAGTGCATTTGGAAGAATTCGACAATCTTATATTCAGGTATAAAGTCGATTTTCTTGTATATACACATTTAGCAGTCGATATTGAGTTGCTTTAAATCATTAATTTAACATCTTTAAGTTAATTTACCTTCTTCATCTTACTGAAGTTGACATAAAGCCATAACGGCAGTGCATTTGGAAGAATTCGACAATCTTATATTCAGGTATAAAGTCGATTTTCTTGTATATACACATTTAGCAGTCGATATTGAGTTGCTTTAAATCATTAATTTAACATCTTTAAGTTAATTTACCTTCTTCATCTTACTGAAGTTGACATAAAGCCATAACGGCAGTGCATTTGGAAGAATTCGATAATCTTATATTCAGGTATAAAGTCGATTTTCTTGTATATACACATTTAGCAGTCGATATTGAGTTGCTTTAAATCATTAATTTAACATCTTTAAGTTAATTTACCTTCTTCATCTTACTGAAGTTGACATAAAGCCATAACGGCAGTGCATTTGGAAGAATTCGACAATCTTATATTCAGGTAAAGTCGATTTTCTTTATATACACATTTAGCAGTCGATATTGAGTTGCTTTAAATCATTAATTTAACATCTTTAAGTTAATTTACCTTCTTCATCTTACTGAAGTTGACATAAGCCATAACGGCAGTGCATTTGGAAGAATTCGACAATCTTATATTCAGGTATAAAGTCGATTTTCTTGTATATACACATTTAGCAGTCGATATTGAGTTGCTTTAAATCATTAATTTAACATCTTTAAGTTAATTTACCTTCTTCATCTTACTGAAGTTGACATAAAGCCATACGGCAGTGCATTTGGAAGAATTCGACAATCTTATATTCAGGTATAAAGTCGATTTTCTTGTATATACACATTTAGCAGTCGATATTGAGTTGCTTTAAATCATTAATTTAACATCTTTAAGTTAATTTACCTTCTTCTTCTTACTGAAGTTGACATAAAGCCATAACGGCAGTGCATTTGGAAGAATTCGACAATCTTATATTCAGGTATAAAGTCGATTTTCTTGTATATACACATTTAGCAGTCGATATTGAGTTGCTTTAAATCATTAATTTAACATCTTTAAGTTAATTTACCTTCTTCATCTTACTGAAGTTGACATAAAGCCATAACGGCAGTGCATTTGGAAGAATTCGACAATCTTATATTCAGGTAAAAAGTCGAGTTTTTTCTTGTATATAGTTGACACATTAAGCAGTCGATATTGAGTTGCTTTAAATCATTAATTTAACATCTTTAAGTTAATTTACCTTCTTCATCTTATTGAAGTTGACATAAAGCCATAACGGCAGTGCATTTGGAAGAATTCGACGATCTCATATTCAGGCGAAAAGTCGATTTTCTTGTATATACACATTTAGCAGTCGATATTGAGTTGCTTTAAATCATTAATTTAACATCTTTAAGTTAATTTACCTTCTTCATCTTACTGAAGTTGACATAAAGCCATAACGGCAGTGCATTTGGAAGAATTCGACAATCTTATATTCAGGTAAAAGTCGATTTTCTTGTATACACACCCTTAGCAGTCGATATTGAGTTGCTTTATATCATAAGCATTTAATATTTAAGTTAATTAACCTTCTTCTTCTTACTGAAGTTGACATAAAGCCATAACGGCAGTGCAGTGCATTTGGAAGAATTCGACAATCTTATATTCAGGTATAAAGTCGATTTTCTTGTATATACACATTTAGCAGTCGATATTGAGTTGCTTTAAATCATTAATTTAACATCTTTAAGTTAATTTACCTTCTTCATCTTACTGAAGTTGACATAAAGCCATAACGGCAGTGCATTTGGAAGAATTCGACAATCTTATATTCAGGTATAAAGTCGATTTTCTTGTATATACACATTTAGCAGTCGATATTGAGTTGCTTTAAATCATTAATTTAACATCTTTAAGTTAATTTACCTTCTTCATCTTATTGAAGTTGACATAAAGCCATAACGGCAGTGCATTTGGAAGAATTCGACAATCTTATATTCAGGTAAAAGTCGATTTTCTTGTATATACACATTTAGCAGTCGATATTGAGTTGCTTTAAATCATTAATTTAACATCTTTAAGTTAATTTACCTTCTTCATCTTACTGAAGTTGACATAAAGCCATAACGGCAGTGCATTTGGAAGAATTCGACAATCTTATATTCAGGTATAAAGTCGATTTTCTTGTATATACACATTTAGCAGTCGATATTGAGTTGCTTTAAATCATTAATTTAACATCTTTAAGTTAATTTACCTTCTTCATCTTACTGAAGTTGACATAAAGCCATAACGGCAGTGCATTTGGAAAGAATTCGACAATCTTATATTCAGGTAAAAAGTCGATTTTCTTGTATATACACATTTAGCAGTCGATATTGAGTTGCTTTAAATCATTAATTTAACATCTTTAAGTTAATTTACCTTCTTCATCTTATTGAAGTTGACATAAAGCCATAACGGCAGTGCATTTGGAAGAATTCGACAATCTTATATTCAGGTATAAAGTCGATTTTCTTGTATATACACATTTAGCAGTCGATATTGAGTTGCTTTAAATCATTAATTTAACATCTTTAAGTTAATTTACCTTCTTCATCTTACTGAAGTTGACATAAAGCCATAACGGCAGTGCATTTGGAAGAATTCGACAATCTTATATTCAGGTAAAAGTCGATTTTCTTGTATATACACATTTAGCAGTCGATATTGAGTTGCTTTAAATCATTAATTTAACATCTTTAAGTTAATTTACCTTCTTTCATCTTACTGAAGTTGACATAAAGCCATAACGGCAGTGCATTTGGAAGAATTCGACAATCTTATATTCAGGTATAAAGTCGATTTTCTTGTATATACACATTAAGCAGTCGATATTGAGTTGCTTTAAATCATTAATTTAACATCTTTAAGTTAATTTACCTTCTTCATCTTACTGAAGTTGACATAAAGCCATAACGGCAGTGCATTTGGAAGAATTCGACAATCTTATATTCAGGTAAAAAGTCGATTTTCTTGTATATACACATTTAGCAGTCGATATTGAGTTGCTTTTTAAATCATTAATTTAACATCTTTAAGTTAATTTACCTTCTTCATCTTACTGAAGTTGACATAAAGCCATAACGGCAGTGCATTTGGGAAGAATTCGACAATCTTATATTCAGGTAAAGTCGATTTTCTTGTATATACACATTTAGCAGTCGATATTGAGTTGCTTTAAATCATTAATTTAACATCTTTAAGTTAATTTACCTTCTTCATCTTACTGAAGTTGACATAAAGCCATAACGGCAGTGCATTTGGAAGAATTCGACAATCTTATATTCAGGTAAAAAGTCGATTTTCTTGTATATACACATTTAGCAGTCGATATTGAGTTGCTTTTAAATCATTAATTTAACATCTTTAAGTTAATTTACCTTCTTCATCTTACTGAAGTTGACATAAAGCCATAACGGCAGTGCATTTGGAAGAATTCGATAATCTTATATTCAGGTAAAAAGTCGATTTTCTTGTATATACACATTTAGCAGTCGATATTGAGTTGCTTTAAATCATTAATTTAACATCTTTAAGTTAATTTACCTTCTTCATCTTACTGAAGTTGACATAAAGCCATAACGGCAGTGCATTTGGAAGAATTCGACAATCTTATATTCAGGTATAAAGTCGATTTTCTTGTATATACACATTAAGCAGTCGATATTGAGTTGCTTTAAATCATTAATTTAACATCTTTAAGTTAATTTACCTTCTTCATCTTACTGAAGTTGACATAAAGCCATAACGGCAGTGCATTTGGAAGAATTCGACAATCTTATATTCAGGTATAAAGTCGATTTTCTTGTATATACACATTTAGCAGTCGATATTGAGTTGCTTTAAATCATTAATTTAACATCTTTAAGTTAATTTACCTTCTTCATCTTACTGAAGTTGACATAAGGCCATAACGGCAGTGCATTTGGAAGAATTCGACAATCTTATAATCAGGTAAAAAGTCGATAAGTCGAAAAGTCGATATTGAGTTGCTTTAAATCATTAATTTAACAGTTAATTTACCTTCTTCATCTTATTTTGACATAAAGAATTTCGAGAATCAATCTTATATTCAGGTATAAAGTCGATTTTCTTGTATATACACATTTAGCAGTCGATATTGAGTTGCTTTAAATCATTAATTTAACATCTTTAAGTTAATTTACCTTCTTCATCTTATTGAAGTTGACATAAAGCCATAACGGCAGTGCATTTGGAAGAATTCGACAATCTTATATTCAGGTATAAAGTCGATTTTCTTGTATATACACATTTTAGCAGTCGATATTGAGTTGCTTTAAATCATTAATTTAACATCTTTAAGTTAATTTACCTTCTTCATCTTATTGAAGTTGACATAAAGCCATAACGGCAGTGCATTTGGAAGAATTCGACAATCTTATATTCAGGTATAAAGTCGATTTTCTTGTATATACACATTTAGCAGTCGATATTGAGTTGCTTTAAATCATTAATTTAACATCTTTAAGTTAATTTACCTTCTTCATCTTACTGAAGTTGACATAAAGCCATAACGGCAGTGCATTTGGAAGAATTCGACAATCTTATATTCAGGTATAAAGTCGATTTTCTTGTATATACACATTTAGCAGTCGATATTGAGTTGCTTTAAATCATTAATTTAACATCTTTAAGTTAATTTACCTTCTTCATCTTACTGAAGTTGACATAAAGCATAACGGCAGTGCATTTGGAAGAATTCGACAATCTTATATTCAGGTATAAAGTCATTTTCTTGTATATATACACATTTAGCAGTCGATATTGAGTTGCTTTAAATCATTAATTTAACATCTTTAAGTTAATTTACCTTCTTCATCTTACTGAAGTTGACATAAAGCCATAACGGCAGTGCATTTGGAAAATTCGACGATCTTATATTCATATTCAGGTATAAAAGTCGATTTTCTTGTATATACACATTTAGCAGTCGATATTGAGTTGCTTTAAATCATTAATTTAACATCTTTAAGTTAATTTACCTTCTTCATCTTACTGAAGTTGACATAAAAGCCATAACGGCAGTGCATTTGGAAGAATTCGACAATCTTATATTCAGGTATAAAGTCGATTTTCTTGTATATACACATTTAGCAGTCGATATTGAGTTGCTTTAAATCATTAATTTAACATCTTTAAGTTAATTTACCTTCTTCATCTTACTGAAGTTGACATAAAGCCATAACGGCAGTGCATTTGGAAGAATTCGACAATCTTATATTCAGGTATAAAGTCGATTTTCTTGTATATACACATTTAGCAGTCGATATTGAGTTGCTTTAAATCATTAATTTAACATCTTTAAGTTAATTTACCTTCTTCATCTTACTGAAGTTGACATAAAGCCATAACGGCAGTGCATTTGGAAGAATTCGACAATCTTATATTCAGGTATAAAGTCGATTTTCTTGTATATACACATTTAGCAGTCGATATTGAGTTGCTTTAAATCATTAATTTAACATCTTTAAGTTAATTTACCTTCTTCATCTTATTGAAGTTGACATAAGGCCATAACGGCAGTGCATTTGGAAGAATTCGACAATCTTATATTCAGGTATAAAGTCGATTTTCTTGTATATACACATTTAGCAGTCGATATTGAGTTGCTTTAAATCATTAATTTAACATCTTTAAGTTAATTTACCTTCTTCATCTTACTGAAGTTGACATAAAGCCATAACGGCAGTGCATTTGGAAGAATTCGACAATCTTATATTCAGGTATAAAAGTCGATTTTCTTGTATATACACATTTAGCAGTCGATATTGAGTTGCTTTAAATCATTAATTTAACATCTTTAAGTTAATTTACCTTCTTCATCTTACTGAAGTTGACATAAAGCCATAACGGCAGTGCATTTGGAAGAATTCGACAATCTTATATTCAGGTATAAAGTCCATTTTCTTGTATATACACATTAAGCAGTCGATATTGAGTTGCTTTAAATCATTAATTCAACATCTTTAAGTTAATTTACCTTCTTCATCTTACTGAAGTTGACATAAAGCCATAACGGCAGTGCATTTGGAAGAATTCGATAATCTCATATTCAGGTATAAAGTCGATTTTCTTGTATATACACATTTAGCAGTCGATATTGAGCTGCTTTAAATCATTAATTTAACATCTTTAAGTTAATTAATTTAACATTTTTTAAAAGTTAACCTTCTTTATTTTCTAAGTTGCTGCCCCGGCGTGCTTTGGGAAAAAATTAAATTTATTTCAATATAAAATTGATTTTTTTGTATTTTCACTTTAGAGTCAAATTAAATCTTTAAATCATTAATTTAACATCTTTAATTAATTTCCTTTTTCATCTTATTAAAATTAAAAGCAACGCCTGATTGGGAAATTCGACAA
>NW_026091020.1:0-9737 GCF_024586455.1 Bactrocera neohumeralis
AACAAGTTTTTCTTTTCGTCCCAAATGGAAAGGGGAGGGGTTTTTTAGTTTCCAAATATCCAAAAGACCTTTTTGGGATTGCTTTTTTTTTTTTTTCAACAGAACATAGAATATGTCCCCATTTAAAATTTCCCATGCCAGTAAACCAACTTACAAAAGAAAAAATTTTTTTAGATACTTTAAAGATTTCATCCGGGTCCCCTGGAAGGGAACCCCGGCCCGAAAAGAAAAAAAAGTTTTTTTAAAGGGCCGGGCGGTTTGCGGGTTTTTACCCCCTTAAGAAGAATTTTTAAAAAACCTTTTGGCATATTGATGTTTTTAAATTTAAATTTTTCCCCGTTGAGTAGCAAAAAAGGTTTTTCCCCCCCAAAATTCTTCTTTTTTGGGGTGGGGATTACACCAGGGTCCCAAATTTTGATGAAATATTTAGGGGAAATTCCCGATTCCCGAGAAGATCCAGAATTTGAATGGGGAAACCAAAATTTATGGACCTTTGGGAAACCCATTAAAAACCCCTTTTTTGTTGTTTGACAAAAATGCACGAAACACTACTCATTTCTTTTTTGGAAAAGGAAGAGAAATGATGGATATTAACTGTATCGGCATCACTCACCAGACGACAATGGCAGAACATTTAGCATTTAGAGGTGTGAATATCGACGTTAACAACACATCGAAGTTGACAACACTTGGGTCGTACCATATTCGCCCCTTTTGTTTAATTCACATTCAAATCTCATGTCAATTTTGAATATTGCAGATTGGTGTAATCGATCAAATACGTTTGCAAGTACGTCACCAAAGAAAGCAACATAGCGGTTATTGGCCTTGAACGATATGAGATCAGCAGTATCAAATGGGTCGATATGTGAACTGCAATAAAGCGCTTTGTAGGGATATTTACTGTTTTTCTCGCGGTTCAACTTCATTTAAGTCATCGCGTATTGTGAATGGTACAGTGTGTGCAACATTTTGAGAAGCATGCCAGCAGTAGCATTTGCTGGAACATGATAATCACTGGAAACAGACGAAGGACAATGCGATAGTACTTCGCATGCCACTGAAGTTCGCATACTTTTCGCGAATATCATTTCGACATATCAGCCTTTAAATTCGCGTTAATTGTTAGATACGAAAATGACATTGCCGATGACATTTTACATTGTATTCGCTAAGAATTGGAAATGGGCAAATTTCGTTGATACTTTCAGTGGTTTGATATCAATTTCATCTCCAGTTCATCGAGATGAACTCATCACGAATGTTTATCCGAACATTGGCCAAATTATCGTAACTGCAATAGCTTGAGTGCACGAGCAATTTTAGCTGCCAAAATTACCGATGTTAGTGATTTAAACTGGAAGATTCAAAGTCAAGTTCCGGGAGGTTTGCGCTCATATAAATCGATCGATCGTCTTGACAAGGAAGACGAAACCGTAAATTATCCAGTGGAATTTCCAAATACCATACCAAGCCTGCCCCAGCATCATTTGCGTCTTAAAGTTGGATCTGTCATTATTATGTTTCACAATCTTCAAACTGTGTAATGGAACCCGAATGATTATGACGTAGTTATCGAATACAAGGGCAGCCATTTCAGTTCAAACGTATTCAATTTAGGGAAAATTGCCCTTGCGTTGACAATCAACAGGACACAAGGAAATCGGGAAATGCTATGTTTTTCACACGGCCAGATATATGTGGTGTGTTGAGTTGGAAACCCATCTTCTCTATATATTTACGCACCAGAACAGAAATCAAAAAATTATGTTTATTAAGTTGCGCTACATAAAAAAAATGTAGAAAAATCGTAAATAAATCATTTTCGACAGAATATAATTTCAACAACTTGGCAACGGCTGCGGGGTCAGCTAGTTAAATATAAATCACAACTCAATTATAGCTTGAAAAATGTTGGAAAGGTTTTTTTATTATAGTTAATATAGAAAAGAATCACCCGAAAATACAAAGAAAAATCGTTGAAAATCCTACATATTTGGTGTTTAAGATGTGGCAACGCTCCTTTTCCCCGTAATTGTAAACAATCTAACCTTTTCAACGATGAGTATGCTAAGTGATTTTTAAATTAATAAATTTAGCTAAAATATAAAAAAATAAAAGCGAAAATTTAACTTTTATCAATGTTTAGAGTGTATATTTAAATATACAAAGTGAAAAATGTGAAAAAATTTAGTGAAACATTGTGAAATACTAAGTGTTATTAATACACATTTATGAATTTTTAATCGGGAATATTTTAAAAAAATATGTGTTAGCAAAATTTTTTTTTGGATATTCCTCATCTGGAGAAGCTCCCTATCCGTACAAACCCCATTTATACCGAAATTCGTTGCTTTTACCCGACAGCTAACGAAATCGGAATCGTGCTTTCATTTTAATTATAAATACAATAACTGAATTAAATCATTTTGGGTTTTCGTTTAGAAGATTTCAGCTGTTCAATTATCAAAAATCTTCACCCCTTAAGTTGGCAATACAATGACACTTCGACGGTAAATAGTTGATTTTTCTAATACCTAAAAATATTATGATTGATCTGAAATTGCTCTGCTTTTTAATACGCTTTTAATAGCTTCACTTATGTGTATGTTTGTTCATAACTTTTTTAAGTGGTACTGAAACCTAGAATATTTGAGCGACACCAGAGAACGTATATTTATAGAGAAGGTTCACGGCGCGGAGAGCGTAAAAAATATTTTTGGCTAACAAAATGCGATGAGCGTGTTTCACCACAGCAATATCAGAAGGAGAAATCTTAACAGTGGCGCGTGAACAGAGTTGAGCATTCAATGAAAATTATGCTCAGAAATATACATTGCTATTACAGACGCATGTTGGCCTTTCGCTTATATATTTATACGTTTACATGCAATCATATTAATTGATATGAATATCATTTTACGAATTTTTCTGAATTCGTTCAAAATTGATAACATTATCATTAAATTATGCTATTTTCAAAGTAATATTTGTAGGTAATGTACAAATAAGAGATACCTTTTAAAAATTTCGTATGTTTGATAATATGTATGTCATAAATTCACAAATATGTATGACATACTTTCATAATATCCTAAAAAATTTAATATGTTACAAAAATATTGTCTGTAAATTACATTTCTTCATTTAAATTTTCATACGCATCTACATATTAGCACATAGTTACATACATACATATGTAAGTACAATTCAGGGCACTGAGCGTGAGCGCACTGCTCTATATGTACATACATATGCATATGTGCACGACATTGCCCAACAAATAATGTATACACAAACCAACATACAAATATGCGTACACATGTAAATATGTGCGTATGACATTCCCACACAAATAATGCATACACAACATACATACTTATATGCGTTCACATATAGATATGTATGTCACCCGCAAATATTACGAATATTGTTCTACAAAAACAACAATGGGTTCAAATAGCATCAGCGGCGTCATAAGTCAATATGGCAGCCAAACAGTCGATGCCCAAATTTGTAGAAAAACACCTAACAACAATATTTTCATTCATGAACGCAAGCGCACTTTCAACAGGCAAACTTGCTTCATTCATAAAAACAGACGCCGTAACATCTCCCCGAGCATGCCTTTGCCCACAAGCGTCTTTTCGCGACGATGGCAAAAGCTAAAAATCATAAATTGAACAACTTTCTGATGCTTCTTCACAGAAAGAAGTGACAAAAGTGGCAACATAGCCGTTGTCGATTTACAATATTTGTCTAAAATATTTTTCCGTGACTCGCAAAAATCTGCGTCGATATGTATGCAAGCTCACACACAAACATATATATCTACGCTGGTTTGCTGACGAAGCTGGTACAGCGGCAAGGGAAGCAGTGGCAATTGGCGATCGTTCGTTTGTGTTTTCGGCACAGCTCAGATTTTCTACCAACAACACAATGTTGTGACGCGTAAGCTTTGGGCACATTGAAGTGCTGAACACAATGAGCGCAACCGACTGCAAGCGACATCTGTCAATTATTACAATACACACGTTCTTAGGGACACAGTTATTGAGCCAGCTGCAGAACTACATAACTGTGTCCATAAGAACATGTGTATTCTAATATTTGGCAGATGTCTTTTGCAGTCTGTCGCGCTCATTGTGTTCAGCACAAATATGAGCTTCGCCATTGGTTGTTCGCGTCAACGGAAATTTCGCATGAAGCATTGAATGTACATATTTACATACATTTGTTGCATGTAGACAAATTTACGAACATTATGCGTATGGTTCTTATATTTGTTTACATGCACACATAATAATACATATATGGGCAAATGTGCGACCGCTTGGTCATTTAACATGATATCGAAAAGTTTATTGACGAAAGCAACTATTTATTTAAGTATATTATTATACATATGAATGTCGTACCAAACCTAAGTATATAAAATGCATAATTAGATAGTTATACAAATCTTATTGAATTATATACATATATTTGCAAAGATTTTATGGAATTCATCATAAAATAGCTCAATTTTAAAATATATACATACATATGTACATACTTATGTGCTTTCATAACAAATATATATACATACATACATATGTATACCGATCTTTAAATTACATACATATATGCAGCATCGTTTGCGCATAGTAAATATGGGAATCTGTAGCGTCCATTCCTTAACATTGGAATTATTATTTTTCTCATTTAACACTGAAAATGCTCAATTCCGCTATTTTCGTGTCCCCTGATGTTAAGTGGTGAAACACGCTAATAATTTTCTGTGGTGAAACACGCTCATCCAAAACAGTAAATATCCCAAAATTGAAATATCCCTAAATTTTCGTCATCGTGAACCTTCTCTATAAATATACGTTCTCTGCTATAACTCTTGCACTAAGTACGTTTATGGGGAGTTGAATTGTTGCATATTTTTTGGCGCAGGTTGGTTAATGCAGAGAACGTATATTTACAGAGAAGGTCCAACAACGGACAAGCGTGTGAACTGTCAAATGCTAACAAAATGAGATGAGTGCATTTCACCACAGCTAGCTAAGAAGCAGAAATCTTAACAGTGGCGCGTGAACAGAGCTGAGCATTTAATGAAAATTATGCTCAGAAACATGTATTGCTATTACAGACGTATGTATGTTGGCCTTTTGCTTTATTTTTATATGCTCATATGCCATCATGTTAAATGATGTGATTATCATTTTGCGTATTTCTATGAATATATGCATAATTTATATCATTCTAACTAAATTATGCTATTTTCAAAACAATATTTGTAGTTAATGTGCAATTAAGAGTTATTTATTAAAATATTTCTTATGTTTGAGAATATATGTATGTATTATAATTTCATATGTATATGAATATGTTTGTAAATATAATATACATATGTATGTATATGTATATGAGATACTATCCCTGCCAACCATGAGCGGGTAAAAAACCAGATAATCAGTGGGTAAGAAAGTGGGTAATCCATAGGGCAGAGAACGTATATACGTATATACTATAGTAATGATATGTGTGCGCTTTATGTGTTGCATATTATACGTTTATATGCAAGCATATATGGATACATACATACATATGTATGTATTGATATGTATGAATATCATTTTGCATGTAAAACTAATAGCATTCTAATAAAAAAATAAATATTCACATCTTATGTTTCTTATTATTTCTTTAATATTTACATAATATACTTTTCTGCTAAATACTGTTGTATTATATTTGTTGCTAATAAAAATTGTATGTGTTACAACATATACCATATATACCTACATATGTATGTACATATGTTTGTTTATTTGTCATCATATTTGTCTTATATAATCATGTATCTGCAGATACATATGTATCCATATGTATGTATGTAAGTAAAATTCAAATTTAAATCATGATATCACTCAAGAATTATAAAATGTGCTCGCACTGCTCCATATGTAAATACATATATGTACATGTACATATTGCCGAACAAGCAATGTATTCACACACCTACATACATGTGTACATATATGGGCATACACATGTAAATATGTCACCAAATGACAACAATCGTCTCGAAAAGCATCAGCAGCGTCACAATTCAATATGGCAGCCAAATAGCCAATGCCTAAATTTATAGTAAAACACGCAACAACAACATTTTCATTCATGAACGCAAGCGTATTTTCAACAGGCACACGTGCTTCATTCACAAAAGCAAACACCATTACATCTCCCCGATCATGCCTTTGCCTACAAGTGTCTTTTCGCCACGATGGCAAAAGCTAAAAATCATAAAATGAACAATTTCTGATATTTGTACTGCAGGAAAACAGACAACCCCGCAAACTCGCAAAACACAGAAAAGAGTGACAAAAAGTGGCAACAAAGTTCTCGTTGATTTAAAATATTTGCCAAATCTAATATAGTATATATTCTGCGTATATGTATGCAAGCTCATTTTACAAAAATATACATATTTGCTATTTGTCGATAGCTGTTATAATGGCAAGGGAAGCATGATCAATACAAAAAATTTCTTATGTTTGAGAATATATGTGACGTTATTTCGCGTCATCCTAGTTTTCGACAAAATATAATAGCATTGATCGTATTGATTGTCATGACAACAAGATGAGCGTAAAAAGATGCGTGCGGTACTTAATATGTGCGTCTGCTTGGTATATACGTATACATATAGTAATGATATGTGTGCTTTATGTGTTGCATATTATACGTTTATATACACGCATATATGGATACATACACATATGTATGTATTGATATGTATGGCTTTTTTCCATTAAAACTAATAGCCTCATTGTATATGAAAAATAAATATTCGCACTTATGCTTATTATTCGATGTTTACATAATATACTTCGGGTGCTAAATACTGTTGTATTAATTTGTTGCTAATAAAAATTGATGTGTTACAACATATCTCATATATACCTACATATGTATGTACATACGTTTGTTTATTTGTTCATCATATTTGTCTTATGATAATCATGTATCTGCAGATACATATGTATCCATATGTATGTATGTAAGTAAAATTCAAATTTAAATCATGATATCACTCGGAATTATAAAATTGGCAACTTTTGCTCCATACAATATGTACATGTACATATTGCCGACAAGCAATGTATTCACACACCTACATACATGTGTACATTATTTTGTAAATATGTCACCAAATGACAACAATCGTCCCGAAAAGCATCAGCAGCGTCACAATGATCAATATGGCAGCCAAATGGCCAACTTACGGGTCCATTTATGAGATGAATTGTTCAACAAGTTTTTCATTCATAGAATCGCGAGCTGTGTGGCATGTAGCGCCATCTTCATTGAAACACATTACATGCCATTTTTTACAAGTGTCTTTTCGCCACGATGGCAAAAGCTAAAAATCATAAACTGAACAATTTCTGATATTTGTACTGCAAAAAACAGACAACCCCGCAACCGTCTTGCAAAACACAGAAAAGAGTGACAAAAAGTGGCAACAAAGTTCTCGTTGATTTCCAAAGCGTACAAACCACACCAAACAGTGCATTTTTCGGGCTCGCAAAAATCTGCGGATATGTATATCATACAAAAACATACATATTTACGCCTTTAGTTTTTTGTGGGGCTACGTCAAGTCATGCATACAGAAAAAGCCAGCAACGTTATCGTTTTTGGAAGACATTGACATTTCGACAAAATGTGGGCTATTCGGCCGAATTGTCATCGGAGATGCGGAAAGATTGGACTTTCCGAATGGACCTGCTTGGTGTATATATACGCAGCCGCGGTCAACATTTAAATGAAATTATCTTCAAAAAATGTCATGAACCAATCTAACTTTCAAATAATGAACCGATGGATTTACACATGCCTCATTGTATATGAATAAGGGTTGATTTCGCACTTGCCCATATGCGATGTTTGTATGTATCTACATAAGTTTAAACAAATCAAAGTCAATGTTATTGTTTTAAGAATATATGTTAACATGGCATATGTTAACATTGCCGAAATAATAAACTAATTCATCAGCAATACTTAGTAATGCAGGTAGAGCGGATATGGAACTCAAGGTACACAATGTTTCCCACAGCACAGCCCAGACGCACTGTCAGCACACGCGCCACCTAAATTAGCGAATTCGTGGAATTTAGTTATGTTTTGCCCGGTGCATTTAGTTAAGCTTTTAGATTAAGAACATTCTAAAAATCAGTTTTTAAATAAAGTTATAACGAGAAGGTCGTGCTGACCGAAAAACGATTTTTTTTCCTTCAATAAGCAGGAAAATCGTTAAGTGGCGCCCAAAGTGGGGCCTAGTTGTAGTGAATCGTGAGTGAAGTGCAGGAAAAAAGGACACGGTAAAGTCCTCACCGTGAACCAAGAAGGACTTAAAAATAAAAGTCTACAATGAAACCGGCTCACCACGGACTTCAGGTCCATAACGTCGCAACAAACGCCAGGACGAAGGAACATCAGCACTAGGCCCCAGAACCCGGACCAGAGTCACCATCCCAGGACAAAAAGTGTGCAGGAAAGGGCCCCTCAGTAGGAAACAAACAGGAGATGCTACTCATCAGCCGCCGCACCATTATTTTAAGAATTCTAATGTAAGTCATCTATTATAATTAAGATAAGTGAATTAAAAAAAAAAAAAAAATAGTGAATATTGAAAATGAATTAAAAAAGTGAAACTAAATAGAAATTAACAAGCTTTTGTTGAAAGTGGAAGAAAAAATATTTTTAGCGAAACTATCTCAAAAATTATTTGAATTGGAATTGTAAAACGAAAGTAACAAGTGAAATTTAAAGGAAGAAAATTAATCTAAATCAAAAAAAAAAATTAAAAATTGGAAAAGAACGTTTAATTGCGTATAAAAATTCCAGGGTCAGTTTTTAAAAAAAGAGAACTTAAACTTAAATATATACAACTAATTAGTTTTAGACATCCTAGTTTTAATATACATAAATACGTATATATCTAAACAAAGGCTTGTACAGCCAATAACTTACTAAAACCAAACCATATAATATAGCTTAATTCTGCGATTCCCAACACCAGGGACCCTCCAGAATAGAAAAGCCCTCCTAATAAAAGCAATAATAGTCCTATTCATAAATAAGGGCTCGTACAGCCGATAACTTAATTCGCATCAAATATAATATTTGCTTAATCCTGCGAATCCTACGGGACCCTCCAGGATAGAAAAGCCCTCCTTCCTAGAAGGAGTAACTAAAATAAATAAAAATAAAACAAATTAGATTCGTAAGATCAGTCAAAATTCAAGTCAAACTTTTAAACATATTTAAGAAATATGGCTAATCCTTCAAACCTCGTCCGACCACCCGTGCTCAGCACACTCCCTCCTCAACCAGCTCCTACCACCTCGAACATATTTAACATGGACCAACTGATGAGTATAATAACAGGGGTTATAATTAACATTTTTAAACAAGAAGGGCGAAACTTAGTTCAAGCCGCCCTCAATCCAAATGCGAATTTCTCAGATGTTTCCGATATTTCAATTGACTCCAACTTCGCAAATAACGTTAGCGAATTAGACAAGATACCGGACGTAGTGAGATGTCTCCGGGAATTCTCGGGAAACCCAGGGGAGTTCAACTCCTGGAAGAAGAGCGTAGATCGGATCCTCCAGATCTACGAACCACAAAGAGGAACCCCCAAATATTATGGGATCCTCAATCTCATTCGCAATAAG
>NW_026091021.1:0-12014 GCF_024586455.1 Bactrocera neohumeralis
GCATGCGGTGTTTTTTTAACAAAAAAAAAAAACTAACGGCCTAAGTTGGTGCGGGTTTTTGTTAGATTTTTGAAGTTGTGTGTTCAAACAAAGGCGCAGGTAAGTTGGGATTTCATTGGCTATTTCGCTTGTAACGATATTTGACGGATAGAAAAAATAATTACAACAATTATTTGTATAATATATGATTATTTTTCATTCATAGTTTTTCAGTTAGGTGAGTTCTCTTTCTGCTATTACGTTTTTATAAGTACGTAGTTTTATACATATGTAGGTGACTTTTTTCGTCATCACGATTTAATCGCCTATATTACCTTCAACTCTGCTCACATCCTTCCGGCGTGGACCTGCATGTGTTTGGGTTGATAGGCAGATACTTCATGTTTTAATTTTATTGCTGGCGCGACAAGATGTTTTCGAAAGGCTAATTAAATTATGAACAATGCAAGTTTCATTCTCACGCAACATTTCAATAATTCAAATTTTATTTATATACTTCTACTGGCATTGGATTTTAGGAACAAAAAAAATTTATCCTTGAAGCTACATATTTTTAGAATTGTTTTAGTGCCTGTAAAGTGAATCGCTGAAAGCCAAATCGAGCGCAAAGTTGATTTTTTTAGGTTCAGAGTGTGGATACGCGCAATTTCCGCGCGTACTTTGCTATTATACTGTACATGTGTACTTTTTTATACTTTGGCAACCAGTTGCCGCAGAGCATAATAATTTTGTTCACCTAACGGTTGGGTAATGTATCACCTAAAACTAATCACCTAACTAATCGAGATAGATATAGGGTTCAGGGTGACGAGAAAAGTTGAAATCCGGTTAGACTTGGAATTGAATAATGGGCGGACACCGCTTAGTTTTTGGTGAAATCCTATATCTCGGGACCCGAATGACCGATTTCGACTAAATTCGGTAGTTGGTACTTTTCTTTCATATTTTTTATATGAAAATGAGCGGACAACAACCACGCTTCTTACTTCCATATATACAATTTTAAATTCCACCTGATTATTTTACTTTCCAGTACTCAAGCCAAGAAGCAAATTAATATAACGGGATTAAATTTTGCACGGAATAAATGTCTTTGGTGTATGCCACCTTAACAGCAAAAATTATTTAAATCCAGCAAAACTGTTCAAGCCCCTTTGGTACCGAATATTGAATACCAGCCCCTTATAGTACCCAGTATATAACTTTTGATCGAAATAACGGTCAATGTGAGGTATATAATTAAAATTCAGGATAGTATTTCTCTGACAATGGTATGTCTGCATGTCAAAAATTGGTCGAATCGGGGCAATATGTCCCTGAGCCTCCATATACCTAGTATAAAAATTTTCGAACTTCCAGGTGACTTTATGCTGGATATATCGGCCAATATGTTAGTTATCTGAATCAAAATAAGATAGCGTGTTTTATTCAGAACAGTGTACCTAAAGTAGATAAATTTGAGCGAAAACTTGACTTACTCCCCATAACTATTATCAGGCCTCGAACATCCTTCTGACTTTACTCAATATGATTTTTAGTAAGTGATACATGTTAGTAGTATGTGGTATTGGGAAAATAGATAAAATCTTATCGATACTATCCCCCAACTACCATATACTACATATAATGGAGATTGAGGACATCAAGCATTTCAAGCCAAAAGAACATATGAAACGCGCTACACATCTGTGGCGACAATGCCACCTGGTTGAACTTCAACAAAACATGCGCAAGAAGAAGACACGACATTTATAGATGTGATTAATGCTTTTTAAGAGTTGATAGTTGACGTCTAAGCATCTGGAAATTCTTCTTGAAAAAGTATCAACAGATACCACTGAGGAATTTCGATCGAGGAAGCTTTAAAATTTACCCAACTAATGACAAGTTTTTAGTCATAATGAAAACGTTCTCCAGAGTTTTCAAGATAAAGGGACTGTTATTTATGCACTAAAGCACAATGCCAACTCATTGATGCTGCACGAAATTTAGGTAATAAGAACTAATACTATAACACCTAATGATATCAATGTAACATTGACGTGTCAAGAGGTTTATGCTATGGAGCTAGGTATAAAGCGGAATGTTGCCGATAATAATGGGAGCTGACGTCGACCGTTCATAAGATGCAAGGCTGTACAGTTGATCATGCAGTAATTCATCTAGGGCTCCTTGACTGTTTGCTGCTGGACAAGTTTATGTAGCACTGAGTCGTTGTAGACCTTTTGAATATTGAACTAAAAGCTTGGACCTCAAAGTTTTGATTTAAAAACCCATGAAACAGTGAAGCCTTAGAAGAAATAATTGATTACAAATAAGAATTCATAACGTCATCAAAGGAACTTGGATATAAGCTGCGCAAAGCAATTAAATGAATAAATTCATTGACGTCTGCTGAAGCCAATTGCTAATATATTTTGGGAAGTCTTTTTGTTATAGTAGCTGACATAAATAAAAGCTTTTTACTGTAGCCGTCATGGTTTTTTTTCTTCTCCTGAATAACTTTCAAATCTGAAGCGAATCGCAGTGAGCCCATTGTACAAAATGTTAGTCCCAAACTCCATTATTTCGTTCTGTTGCCTTTTTAACTTAAACTCTCATTATATAATAATAAAATAAATGTGAAACTACCTGTATTACTTAATTTCTTCTCTGTTATCACATAATTTATTTATTAGGTTGTCAAACATCTCGCTTCCGCCTTTTTGTCTTTGAATTTCGCGGCCATGTTTAAAGCGCCATGAGCTCGTATTCTGGCACTACCATACATCTTTGAAAGGCTCGGCATAACCTAAAAAACGACGCTATGCATGATCAGTTTGGATATTGTGTTAACAGCTATAGACGTGTAAACATGGAGTTCACTAACGCCGAAATTCGCGCTATTTTAAAAGTTTTCCTTCGTTAAAGGCAATCTAGAAAACGTTCCGTAAGATTAATGTTTTTGGGGATGGTACTTCTATCACTTCGAACTGCAGGAGGATCTGCCGATTCAGAGCGGGTGAAAACAATGCCATGGTTGGCCAGCCGGCGGAAGACCTGCGGGCGACGAATACCGATCAAATCATGGAAAACATCGAGTTAGACCAGTATGTGACATCGCCCAGAATATGGGAGCGGTCATAAAAACCATTTTAAATCATCTGGGAGAAGGATGATACACAAAGCTTTCATCGTTTGGTGCCGGCATGATTTGACGCAAAACCTTCTGGACCGAATCAACCCGTGAATATGCTGCTGAAACGAAACGAAATCCCGACCCATTTTTGAACGGATGGTGACTGGCGACGAAAATTAATCACATACGACAACATAAAGCGAAAACTGTCGTGTTCAAAGGCCGGTGAATCGTCCTAAACAGTGGCTGCCGGGGAATTAACGATCAGGAAGATTTGCTGCAAGCGTTTGGTGGGATTGATGGAATTATCTACCATGAGCGTCTCCCATATGGCCCGACGCTTAATTTTACCATCTACCGCGAAGAACTGGGATCGCATGTAGAAGCAGGCGGGTGGACCAGAAGCGCCCAGAATTTGCGAACAGGATGGTGGGTAGTGTTCCACCAGGCAACGCTGTAGACCGCTTACTTCGTTGATGACTTGTCAGAAGCCGGAGCTCGGATGGAAACCTTTATTTGACAATATATCTTCAAAACTTGGCATGGATTATTTTCAAGCCAAGTCAATCTCCGAAGGAATTGTTTGCATCGAACCATTATATTTTTATTATCTTTCCTGCCACTGCCACAATTATTTGGAAAAAGTAGATAGATGTTAATTTCGGGCTTTGTATAGGTGAGGAAATTGAAAATAAGGAACGCAGTAAACTTTTTAAAGGCTTTTTTAATGGAGGTTAATCTCCAAACTAATCTAAAATTTATTTTGAATAAGTCTGAAATAACATTTGCTTCTGGGAGCCATCACACTGAATTTAAAAGTTTGAAGGAATAAAATTAAAATATTTTTTGATGTAATCAGTTATACTTATAACAAATTAGTTTTTTTTTTGAAACCTTTAATACAAGTATTATGCGAGGTTTTCCGTCTGTCTGTAATTAACTTCTTATCTTTCTTTTTTTTCCTTCTCAATATGTAATAAAATAGTTATTTTAGTGAGGATTAAAGCAGAATCACAGCAATTATCGCTTTTCGTATGTAAAAACAACAATAATGTGGCAAACAAAAATTTTGATCGGGTGTGTATTTATTGGCACGTATTAACATTTGCGCGAACATACAATTATGAAGTGTGAAAAATAAATTACAACTGATACCAAAGTTGCTTTTTAGAGTTGTACTAATTAAATATGTAATATGTATGTACATAGTCCGTGTAAGTATTCACAGCTGGTGTAATTGATTTGTAATTTAGTCCACTGATATGTTGTGTGAAGCCAAGGAGGGTGAAGTACAAGTAATGAATGTAAGTCCATAGAGATAAACATGTAATGATTGAGCAAACACTGCCATATATACACGTGTCAAAAACACAGGTAGTTTGCCATATGTGTTGGAAAGCCTTGACAAAAAGGCTCTATCCTTGCGTTAATTTCTACCCAACTCGCAACAGTACAAACCGATATGCCCGGTTCAAGAACTGCTTCTTCTTTTTTATAAACATCACGAAAATTCGGGAAATTGGGATGGGTTTCCGTAAAAATGAAATTGAAAATAAAACATGTTGCTGTGAAAATGAAAGAATTGTGGACATAGCCATAACCTGAACCACCCCGAAAAAAATTTAATTGAATCAAACAATATCCTCTAAAAGTAGGATGTCAATTGTTACATCCAGCAGTGAGGGATACCTTCAGACGAATGGAAAAGAGGTTTAGTAGGGAAGAGGATACTAGAGGATGTATACTGACGAGTCCAAAAGGGGATTGAAGAGTAGGGACAGGGTCAAATAGTTTGCTTGCTGTCTAACAAGTAGAGCTAGCATTTTCCAGGTGGAAGTCTTAGGCATAGAGAAGGCCTGCAAAAGTTCCATTGAATAACTACGGGAGTATTCAGAAAGTTACCATATAAACAGATAGCCAGGTAGCTTTGCTGGATTCACCTAGATTCGGTACCTCAGAAAAACCTGGGGACCGTACAAACAAATAAAAACACTATATATGAGAGACAGGAAAGCTTCCCCTGAAAAGGAAGCAATCAGAACCTCCTCTAGAAGAGAAAAACCAGAGCAATTTTCAAAAAAGGAATCGCTCTATCACAAAAATACCAGAAACCTGGCCCAAAAAATGTAGGCGGAGGAAGGTGAACACAGCAGCACAACAACGGTACATTTTCTGGATGTAGCCAGGATAGCCTACAAGTGGGCCATCATAGACAAAAATTCCTCCTCCCCCGAACACAATACAGGAAAGATGTATAAATGAATTTTTGTCCTAATTACAGCATTAGTAAATCACGGTGGCTTACTGGCCTTGACGAAGACATACCACCGGCACTGCTCACCAGACTAGTAGAGGACAACAGGAAGGAAGATGTCCTAATAGGTGTGATGCAAAAACGCAAGCACACTCAAAGGGGTAGCTCCAGTATAAACAACGGAGGTGAGTCACTCTTGCAGTATATTCTGAATAGCAATCTAAATAAGTATATGCAATAAGGGCGATATTTTATTTTCCCAAGCTCTGATAGGTTTCGGGGTGGAGGAAGTGCTGGACCTCGCCGCTATCAACAAACACAGACAGTCTCGTTGTGGATAACTAGAGGTGTCCGATGAACCTTCCATGTCGGATTACACCTGAATACTCTTCAGCATCCACGAGAAATACAGCATCTCTCTCAAATATCAGAACCCTAGAAGAACAGCGTGGGAAAATCTTACCGGTATAGCAACAAAATGCCCTGAAAAGGGAGGCACAAGAGTAAATTCAGAAGTAGAGAAGTTGGAAAAAATCTTAACTACAACTTTTAATAAATCCTCACCGCTAACAGTTCTGAATAAGAGAAAGTCTTTCCTTGGTGAAACAGTAAACTCAAGAAATTGAGAACACAACTAAGAAAAACTTTCAATGAGAGTTTTAGAACCAAAATCTCGGCAACCATAAATATATTACAAAAGATACAAAAAGCAGTCAGGGAAAGCTAAACGACTCATGGCGATCTTTCTGCACATCGATAGAAAGTTATAGAGAAAACCGCAAGGCTGCAAATTGCTATCTAAAGATCATACTAATACTGCCACATAAGGGCGTGGAGAGGGAAATGATTGACCCTCCTCTGCAAAAGAGTTCAAAATAGTTTTGCACCATTTAAAGTGGCAGGTCCTGGGACGGGCTTATGCCCATAATGCTAAAAACTGGTGTAGAAACCAATAGTTCTATATATATGTACAAGCTTGCATTCAACTATCTTACATTGGTTGGAAAGTGAATTAAAGTTGTGTTCTTTCCAAAACCAGGCAGAAGAACACACGATTTTAGAGCTTTCATAAGCCTCACCTCCTTTATGCTGAAGGTACTAGAAAGGCTAATAGACTTACATGTAAGAACAATAATGGCGGGATAAGTTATCGAAGTCCTAACATGCGTACATAAAGGGTCTATCAACAGAAACTGCCCTTCAAGAGGTGGTAAGTGTAATTGAAAAAATCACTACACCAATAACAATACACCATGGCAGCTTTTCTGACATAGAGGGCGCCTTCAATAACATAAAAGTAAACTGTTTGAGAATAGAAAGATTATAGCCTTCAAACGGCGCTGCGGGTTATGAGTAGGGGGACGCCTCAAGGAGGGGTATCTCTCCGCTTCATGGGATTGTGTAAGCGCTGAACGAAATACTTCAACTAAACATTGGATGAGTGAAAGCAGTAGCATATGCAGACGGTATGTTTCTTCAACAGTTAGCGAGATTATGGAAAGAACACTTCGAAGTATAAACCTATGAGCTAAAAACAATGACTAGGAGTTAACCTGAACAAAACAGAACTGATGCTATTCACAAGAGAACCAAATAATTTTCAGTTTCAACTTCCGGTACTTAACGGTACAACACTCACTCTATCTCCCACATCTAAATATTTGGGGTGAGGTTGACACCAAATTGTCCTTGAAAATAAATATATAAAAAGAATAAATAAAGAATACATGGCCTACTATACTTGCAAGAGAATCGTCAGCAGGAATTGGGGCCTCAAACCTAGTATAATCATGTGGATGTATACGGCTGTCATAAGACCTATAATTACATATGGAGTTCTGGCATGGTGGCCAGCGCTAAACAAACAATACAACATTAGAAAAGGTGTTACTGATGCAATCAGATCATGTCCGACTGACGCCTTCAATGTGGTGCTGCATCAACTATCCATGGACATTTTTATTCACAAAACAGCAGCTTTTGAGATGATAAGAACAAAATACTGGGTGTTCAGTTCAGCAGAACTACGGACATAATGTAATTCTTAAACAAGCTCACCATTACTAAATCAGACTACATTCTTCCAAAGCTGGATTTCAATAGACACTTCCAGGTGAGGATACCATCTAGACAAAAATGGTGAAGAAGCTCAATAGGGAAGGAAGATACCATCTCAGTCTATACCGACGGGTCCAAAAATGGACTGCGAAGTGCAGGCATCGTGGGGCCTCGCTGATCTAGGCATATCTCTTCTCTATACGTCTACAGAACTCGGCTAGGCATCTTCCAAGTAGAAGTACTGGGTAGCAGAAAAGTCTGAAGTTCTATTAGATAGCCACGGAATATACATACAACTATATTTTTATGGATAGCCAGGCGGCCCTCCTGCAATTGTCTTCACCCATGACAAATTCCCCGTATGGTCCACAGCTGTAAGAAAGCACTAAGCTCGATAAAAGACAAGTCTAAACTAAACTCTGATCTGGTTCCTGATCACAGAACATTTTCGCAACGAAAGCAGACGAGTTGGCAAAGGCAGGAGCTTTCCTCAACGAATCCGAGGCGGAGATAATACTAAGTCCGCTAGGATCGATCAAAAGAGAGATCAATAGACAATTTCAACAAGTTGCAAATAAGAGGTGGAAAAACATGACAAAATGCATCATAACTAAACAATTATGGCCAACATATGACAGGAAAAAAACCAACGACTTATTAAATAGGTCAAGAAAAAGTATTTACAGAATAACAGCTACCACAACAGGGCACTGGCCATTTGGGGAATATGCGTCCAAAATGGGTGTGCCCTACAATAACATCTGCCGAGGCTGCGGAATTTTCCACTTTCTCTGTGAATGCCCAGCCCTAGCACAGATCCGACACAAAACACTTGGAATCCATCAAGCACCAAACCTTGAATGGATTTCTACTAAAAGCATATCAGACATAAGTAGCTTCATCGAAACCTCAAAATGGTTTGAGAGAGAAGGTGACTCATAATAGCAGATACAAAAGGTTCTACGAATAGTGTATCAAATGACACATCACAAGCTAATTGCACTCTACCTACCTACCTATATTTGGAGATTTTATCGAAGAATAAATCAATAAGCAAGACAAAAATGTGCGCGTCTATTATTCACAATCGGATAAATAATTTCGAAATTAATTAGCTTAAATAAGAGCCTTTCTTCGAGAATTTGCCACTAAACTCAATCGCTAATTCTAAGCTTACTCAAATCAGTTTGGTTCATGTGACCTGTCCAGCTGTAAATAAATGAATATATATGTAGACCATATGGGTATTAAAAAAAATTGTAATTGGCCTTATACCGCATAAAGCCATTGACAGGACATTGGACGACATTGACACTCACCGGACAATCAGTGGTGTGCAAATACACCGTTGAAAAAGTTTCGTGTTTCTTTGTGACGCATACCAGCAATGTTCAAACTGAAATAATTGATAGTTTTATTTTCCAGTTATCACACACACACAGGCACGTGCTCACATATGCGCCAGCATTTGTGCTGTCAATAGATGAGAACATACTTTGGTTTTCCATTTTCAAACTTGGCGCTCTTGAAAGGGTGGGGAACACACAATTGTTGCGTCCCTTTGAGTGGACGTGGTCACCCGCTACTTTTACTAACACCTATATATGTGATATTGGTTGGTATTTGTATGTATTCCAAAGTGTCAAACATCAGAAGGCGTTGGCATTTGAACACATGCGACAAACGGTATATAATTTAACGAACTTGTAAAGGTAAACACCCGAACAAGCGGAATAACCCGAATATGGTCCTTCCCCGGTATTCTTCGTGTTTCATAAGTTGTTGGAACACCAGAAAGTGTAGAGAGAGAATAAGGCAAGTGTGTTCAAGATATAGAAAATAAATAAGGAAAAAACTGCAAAATATTATGAAAATCGTTGTGTTAGTAATATATATATTTTGATAACGGTATACATTTTATCAAAACATATGCGGTTTATATATTTGAGTCTTTGTGCTGTTCAACATGTCAGTGAATTTAATTACCGAACAATGTGTTACACAAGGCTTAAAATAAAATAGATCGCAAAGGCCTACCAAATAAAATAATTTAGCTAACTCTAAAAAGCATGCATCGATTGGGAACGCTGCAACTATGAGCCTCGCATTTCAGTGGCAGCTTAATTTATTTAAGCAATCTATTTTTTGTAAATTTAAGGGGCTTTATTGTAAAAAAACGGTTACAAAAATGTTATTCAAAAATATTGGCCGTCACAGCAAACACTTTTAGACCATCTTTCTGGCAGCATGCGTTTTCCGACGAAAGCAACTCTCATCCTTTCGAGTCGATTCAAAGTATCAATCCATGACTTTTCATACACTGAGGTGGTCGTTAGCTAGATCGTGCTATCGATCGGAAAAAATAGAAGTCAAATGGAGCAACGTCTGAAAATACGGCGGGTAGGGTAACGACTTCCCATTTCAGCGCCTTCAAATATTTTTGACCACCTTGCGACGTGAGGCCGAGCATTGTCATGCTGAGAATGACTTTATCGTGTTCTTTCCTCGTACTTAGGCCGTTTTTTCTTTAGTGCTCGGCCTCAAACGTATCAATTGCGTTCGGTATTGATCTCCGTGATGCGGTTTCACTGGCTTGTAGCAGCTCATAACATATCACCCAGCTGGTCCCACCAAGTGCAGAGTATGACCTTTGGCGCCGTGAATGTTCGGTTTTGCCGTCGACGTGGAGGCATGTCCAGGCTTCCCCATGACTTTCTTCGCTTAGGATTATCGTAGTGGACCCATTTTTCGCCGCAGTTACAATGAGATGTAAAAATCAATTTCGGTTGCGCCTTTGAAGCAACTGTTCACATGCAAAGAAGCGCCATTCGACATCTCTTGGTCAAGTCATGGAACCCAGTTTCCTTTATTTCTGAATCATCCCCGCTCTTTGAGGCATTTTGATACGGCTTGCTGTGTCACTTGCAACGATTCGGCCAATTTCTTGGTTTGAAACGCATCTGGTCGAGCAATGCTTTCCAATTCAGCATCTTCGAAAATCTTCGCCCTTCCTCCAGCATGCCGGTATTCGACTTCATAAGCACCATTCTTAAAACGTTGAAACCATTCGCGACATGTTCTTTCACTTAGGACAGCCTCACCGTACGTATCCGAAAGCATTCGATGAGCCTCAGCCGCACTTTTCATGGAATTAAAAAATAAAAGAAAAATTTCCCGCAAATGTCGAGAATTCGGCTCAAAAAGTGACATTTTCAGTTGAGAATAAGTTTGGGATGCAAACAGATCTCTACAAATATTTTGTTGGGTTAATGTTGACACAAATGTCCAAGATCGATATAAAATGATTTAATCTATTTAATTGACCAGTGCTTGACCTCAGAGACATGCTATAGTACCCAATCTGAACAATTTTTTCGGAGTATTCCTTGTCAAATTTCGTGAAGATACCACGTCAAATTTGAAAGCTTTCCATACAAGCTCTTGATTCGGATCGTTCGGTTTGTATGTCAGCTATATGCTTTAGTGAGCCGATCTGAACATTTTTCTTTTCGTTATTACATTGTTGCCTCAAGAAAATAATCTATACCAACTTTTGAAGATACATTGCCAAATGTGAAAGTGGTCCATACAAGAACTTGATTCCGAGCGTTCAGTTTGTATGGCAGCTATATATTATAGTGGTCCGATATCGGCAGTTCCTACAAATGAGCAGCTTCTTGAAGAGAGAAAGACGTTTGCAAAATTTCAAAACGATATCTTAAAAAGTGAGGGACTAGTTCGTATGTATATATACAGACAGACGGACAGACAGGGACAGACGGACATGGCTAAATCAACATACTGATCATTTATATATTTATTTTATAGATCTCCGAAGTTCGGTGCAAAACCAGGGAAATATTTACAATGTAAAACGTCTACCAGAGCTTTTAGTAGTTTTTAATCAAAATTTATATGTGAGGGTAGGGTTATCTCGATTTCATCCATCATCACAATTCTGATAAGATTTGTACTCAGCGAATCTGGTTGTCGTAGCTTGCTAGTTTAGAGATATGTACATTAACTTAGTAGAGAGGGCCAGGCTAATGCCCACTTTTTCAAAAAATTTGCCCACAGGTGCTCCCCTTTGCTAGTGCGATCCTTTCATACCAAATTTGAGTTTTCATTCAATTGAGTGCTTAGTTATGACACTTTATAGGTTTTCGGTTAATGACGATTTGTGGCGTGGCAGAGTCCGATTACGCCCATCTACGAAACACGCATTTTTTTATGAAATTTTTTTATTTAGACATAAGTTATGAGCTTCATAAAATGAGCTGAAATGTAAGCGACTGGCATGCGATGAAAAATTATATTTTTATTTTTTTTTAATTTAATTTAATTTTACACTATAATTGAAATTAATAAGTTTATTATTTTTTTTAACGAACGAACGAAAAAATTAAAAGAGTATAGGTAGGTATTTGAGTGGCACAAAGCACTCATTGAAGGTTGTGTCATCGAAAACTTGCCTCTTATGTGAGTCGCCCATTGACATTATGGAATATGACGCTATAATTAATCTAACAATCAATGAACGGTGCTCCAAAAAGAACCCAAACCGAAAAAAAATTTAGAAGACAA
>NW_026091022.1:0-5788 GCF_024586455.1 Bactrocera neohumeralis
AAGCCATAACAGCAATGCATTTGGGAAAAATTTCATAATTTTACATTTAGGTATAAAACCGCTTTTCTTGCATATACACATCTGGAAATCCACAACGAATTGCTTCAAATCATGAGCTTCACATATCAAAGTTTATTAACCCTCATCATCTTACTCAAGTTGACATAAAGATATAACGGCAATGCATTTGTGAAAAATTTCATAATTTAACATTTAGGTATAAAACTGACTTTCTTGCATATACACATTTAGAATTCCATATCAAGTTGCTTCAAATTATTAAATTCACATATTAAATTTAATAAACTTTCTTCATCTTTCTAAAGTTGACATAAAGCCATAACAGCAATGCATTTGGGAAAAATTTCATAATTTTAGATTTAGGTATAAAACCGATTTTCTTGCATATACACATCTGGAAATCCACAACGAATTGCCTCAAATCATTAAATTCCCATATTAAAGTTAATTAACTTTCTTCATCTTACTCAAGTTGACTTAATGCCACAACGGCGGTGCATTTGGAAAAAAAATCCATAATTTCACATTTAGTTATAAAATCGATTTTCTTGGATGTACACATTTAGAAATCCACAACGAATTGCTTTAAATCATTGACTTCACATATTAGAGTTAATTAACCAAAATCATCTTACTCAAGTTGAAATAAAGCCATTACAGCAATGCATTTGGGAAAAATTTCATAATTTTACATTTAGGTGCAAAACCGATTTTCTTGCATATACACATCTAGAAATCCACAACGAATTGCTTCAAATCATTAGCTTCACATATCACAATTTATTAACCCTCATTATCTTACTCAAGTTGACATAAAGCCATAACGGCAATATATTTGGGAAAAATTTCATAATTTTACATTTAGGTATAAAACCGCTTTTCTTGCATATACACATCTGGAAATCCACAACGAATTGCTTCAAATCATGAGCTTCACATATCAAAGTTTATTAACCCTCATCATCTTACTCAAGTTGACATAAAGCCATAACGGCAATGCATTTGGAAAAATTTCATAATTTTACATTTAGGTATAAAACTGATTTTCTTGCATATACACATTTAGAAATCCATATCAAGTTGCTTCAAATCATTAAATTCACATATTAAAGTTAATTAACTTTCTTCATCTTTCTAAAGTTGACATAAAGCCATAACGGCAATGCATTTGGAAAAACTCTACAATTTTACATTTAGGTATGAAACCGACTTTCTTGCATATACACATTTAGAAATCCATAACAAGTTGCTTCAAATCATTAGCTTTACTTATTAAAGTTAATTAACTTTCATCATCTTACTAAAGTTGACATAAAGCCATAACGGCAATGCATTTAGGAAAAATTTCATAATTTTACAATTAGGTATAACACCGATTTTCTTGCATATACACATCTGCAAATCCACAACGAATTGCTTCAAATCATTAGCTTCACATATTAAAGTTAATTAACTTTCATCATCTTACTCAAGTTGACATAAAGCCATAACGGCAATGCATTTGGAAAAATTCCATAATTTTACATTTAGGTATAAAACTGATTTTCTTGCATATACACATTTAGAAATCCATACCAAGTTGCTTCAAATTATTAAATTCACATATTAAAGTTAATTAACTTTCTTCATCTTTCTAAAGTTGACATAAAGCCATAACGGCAATGCATTTGGAAAAATTCCATAATTTTACATTTAGGTATAAAACCCATTTTCTTGCATGTACACATTTAGAAATCCATATCAAGTTGCTATTTAAGTTAACTAACCCTCATCATCTTACTAAAGTTGACATAAAGCCATAACGGCAGTGTATTTGGAAAAATTTCATAATTTTACATTTAGATATAAAACCGATTTTCTTGCATGTACACATTTAGAAATCCATATCAAGTTGCTTCAAATCATTAAATTCACATATTAAAGTTATTAACTTTCTTCATCTTTCTAAAGTTGACATAAAGCCATAACGGCAATGCATTTGGAAAAATTCCATAATTTTACATTTAGGTATAAAACTGATTTTCTTGCATGTACACATTTAGAAATCCATATCAAGTTGCTTCAAATCATTAAATTCACATATTAAAATTAATTAACTTTCTTCATCTTTCTAAAGTTGACAAAAAGCCATAACGGCAATGCATTTGGAAAAAATTTCATAATTTTACATTTAGGTATAAAACCGATTTTCTTGCATATACACATTTAGAAATCCATACAAAGTTGCCTCAAATCATAAGCTTCACATATTAAAGTTAATTAACCCTCACATATTAAAGTTAATTAACTTTCTTCATCTTTCTAAAGTTGACATAAAGCCATAACGGCAATGCATTTGGGAAAAATTTCATAATTTTACATTTAGGTATAAAACCGATTTCCTTGCATATACACATTTAGAAATCTATATCAAGTTGCTTCAAATCATTAGCTTTACTTATTAAAGTTAATTAACTTTCATCATCTTACTAAAGTTGATATAAAAGCTTAACGGCCGTGTATTTGGAAAAATTTCATAATTTTACATTTAGGTATAAAACCGACTTTCTTGCATATACACATTTAGAATTCCATATCAAGTTGATTCAATTATTAAATTCACATATTAAAGTTAATTAACTTTCTTCATCTTTCTAAAGTTGACATAAAGCCATAACAGCAATGCATTTGGGAAAAATTTCATAATTTTACATTTAGGTATAAAACCGATTTCCTTGCATATACACATTTAGAAATCTATATCAAGTTGCTTCAAATCATTAGCTTTACTTATTAAAGTTAATTAACTTTCATCATCTTACTAAAGTTGACATAAAGCCATAACGGCAGTGCATTTGGAAAAATTTCATAATTTTACATGTAGGTATAAAACTGATTTCCTTGCATATACACATTTCGAAATCACTAGCAATTTGCTTCAAATCATTAACTTCACATATTAAAGTTAATTAACTTTCTTCATCTTACTCAAGTTGACATAATGCAACAACGGCAATGCATTTGGAAAAAAAATTCCATAATTTTACATTTAGGTATAAAACCGATTTCCTTGCATATACACATTTCGAAATCCATATCAAGTTGCTTCAAATCATTAGCTTCACATATTAAAGTAAATTAACTTTCATCATCTTACTCAAGTTGGCATAAAGCCATAACGGCAATGCATTTGGAAAAATTCCACAATTTCACATTTAGGTATAAAAACGATTTTCTTGCATGTACACATTTAGAAATCCATATCAAGTTGCTTCAAATCATTAAATTCACATATTAAAGTTAATTAACTTTCTTCATCTTTCTAAAGTTGGCATAAAGCCATAACGGCAGTGCATTTGGAAAAATTCCATAATTTTACATTTAGGTATAAAACGATTTTCTTGCATGTACACATTTAGAAATCCATATCAAGTTGCTTCAAATCATTAAATTCACATACTAAAATTAATTAACTTTCTTCATCTTTCTAAAGTTGGCATAAAGCCATAACGGCAATGCATTTGGAAAAATTCCGCAATTTTACATTTAGTATAAAACCGATTTTCTGGCATGTACACATTTAGAAATCCATATCAAGTTGCTTCAAATCATTAAATTCACATATTAAAGTTAATTAACTTTCTTCATCTTACTAAAGTTGACATAAAGCCATAACGGCAATGCATTTGGAAAAAAATTCCATAATTTTACATTTAGGTATAAAACTGATTTTCTTGCATGTACACATTTAGAAATCCATATCAAGTTGCTTCAAATTATTAAATTCACATATTAAAGTTAATTAACTTTCTTCATCTTTCTAAAGTTGACATAAAGCCATAACGGCAATGCATTTGGAAAAAATTCCATAATTTTACATTTACGTATAAAACTGACTTTCTTGCATGTACACATTTAGAAATCCATAACAAGTTGCTTCAAATCATTAACTTTACATAATGAAGTTATTTAATTTCTTCATCTTACTTAAAGTTGACATAAAGCCATAACGGCAGTGCATTTGGAAAAATTTCATAATTTTACATTTAGGTATAAAACCGATTTCCTTGCATATACACATTTAGAAATCCATATCAAGTTGCTTCAAATCATTAGCTTTACTTATTAAAGTTAATTAACTTTCATCATCTTACTAAAGTTGATAATAAAGCCATAACGGCCGTGCATTTGGAAAAATTTCATAATTTTACATTTAGGTATAAAACTGATTTTCTTGCATATACACATTTAGAAATCCATACCAAGTTGATTCAAATTATTAAATTCACATATTAAAGTTAATTAACTTTCTTCATCTTTCTAAAGTTGACATAAAGCCATAACGGCAATGCATTTGGAAAAATTTCATAATTTTACATTTAGGTATAAAACCGATTTCTTTGCATATACACATTTAGAAATCCATATCAAGTTGCTTCAAATCATTAAATTTACATAATGAAGTTATTTAATATCTTCATCTTACTAAAGTTGACATAAAGCCATAACGGCAGTGCATTTGGAAAAATTCCATAATTTTACATTTAGGTATAAAACCGATTTTCTTGCATGTACACATTTAGAAATCCATATCAAGTTGCTTCAAATCATTAAATTCACATATTAAAGTTAATTAACTTTCTTCATCTTTCAAAGTTGGCATAAAGCCATAACGGCAATGCATTTGGAAAAATTCCTTAATTTTACATTTAGGTATAAAACCGATTTTCTTGCATGTACACATTTAGAAATCCATATCAAGTTGCTTGCTTCAAATCATTAAATTCACATATTAAAATTAATTAACTTTCTTCATCTTACTAAAGTTGACATAAAGCCATAACGGCAGTGCATTTGGAAAAAATTTCATAATTTTACATTTAGGTATAAAACCGACTTTCTTGCATGTACACATTTAGAAATCCATATCAAGTTGCTTCAAATTATTAAATTCACATATTAAAGTTAATTAACTTTCTTCATCTTTCTAAAGTTGACATAAAGCCATAACGGCAATGCATTTGGAAAAATTTCATAATTTTACATTTAGGTATAAAACCGACTTTCTTGCATATACACATTTAGAAATCCACAGCAAGTTTCTTCAAATCATTAGCTTAACATATTAAAGTTTATTAACCCTCATCATCTTACTCAAGTTGACATAAAGCCATGACGGCAGTGCATTTGGAAAAAAATCCATAATTTAACATTTAGGTATAAAACTGATTTTCTTGCATATACACATTTCGAAATCCATATCAAGTTGCTTCAAATTATTAAATTCACATATTAAAGTTAATTAACTTTCTTCATCTTTCTAAAGTTGACATAAAGCCATAACGGCAATGCATTTGGGAAAAATTTCATAATTTTACATTTAGGTATAAAACCGATTTTCTTGCATATACACATTTAGAAATCCATATCAAGTTGCTTCAAATCATTAAATTCACATATTAAAATTAATTAACTTTCTTCATCTTTCTAAAGTTGGCATAAAGCCATAACAGCAATGCATTTGGGAAAAATTTCATAATCTTACATTTAGGTATAAAACCGATTTTCTTGCATATACACATTTAGAAATCCACAACGAATTGCTTCAAATCATTAGCTTCACATATTACAGTTTATTAACCCTCATCATCTTACTCAAGTTGACATAAAGCCATAACGGCAATGCATTTGGAAAAATTTCATAATTTAACATTTAGGTATAAAACTGTTGCTTCAAATTATTAAATTCACATATTAAAGTTAATTAACTTTCTTCATCTTTCTAAAG
>NW_026091023.1:0-8820 GCF_024586455.1 Bactrocera neohumeralis
CTTTGAACCTTTAAAAATTTTTTATCCCCCAGGGGGGAAAGTGTTCACAAAAATTGTTTTTGAGAAAAAAACCCTTTTTTTCAATTTTTAAACGCCCTAGGGAAAGTATTTACTGGGGTAAATAAAAGCATCGGGTTTGATAATTTTTAAAAAGGGTTTTTTGGGGAAAAACCTTTCAACCCCTTTTCTATCTTTACCATTTGAGGGGGTGCCCAAAAAAGGTTAAAAACAAAATTTGGTTAAAAATAATTGAAAAAGGGAGTTTTTTAGAAAACCCCCAACCATTTTTTATCCTAACAGAGGTGGAAGAAAGCCACAAACAAATTTAGTGTTTTGAGAAAAATCACATGTTTGTTTCAACTTTGTAATCGCCTTAGCGGCCAAAGCATTCGACACGTAGGTGCAGGCCAAATAAATAAAGATCACCGAAGCCAGATAATTTGCTGAGCTTTCAGAAAGACCTTAACTCATTCTCTTCCCCACCAGGAGCGCGTGGCAAAAGTGTTCTAACATTGTTTCAAATTTGTAAACGCTCTAGCGGCTAAAGTATTCGACGTAGGTGGGTCAAATAAACAGCATCGGTTAGATAATTTAAGGAGCTTTCAGAAAAGCCCTCAAGTTCTCATCGGTGGCAATAGCGTTCACAAGATGAAAAATCAATTTTTGTTTCAAAGAGTAGGTGGGTCAAATTTCGGTTAGATAAAAGCCCTCAATCTGTTCTCTATCCCTACCAGGAGCGTGGCAATAGCGTTCACAAACAAGTGTAGTGTTTTGAGAAAAATCACATGTTTGTTTCAACTTTGTAAACGCTCTAGCGGCTAAAGTATTCGACGTAGGTGGGTCAAATAAAAAGCATCGGTTAGATAATTTAAAGAGCTTTTAGAAAAGCCCTCAACTTATTCTCTATCCCTACCAGGAGCGTGGCAATAGCGTTCACAAACAAGTGTAGTGTTTTGAGAAAAATCACATGTTTGTTTCAAATTTGTAAACGCTCTAGCGGCTAAAGTATTCGACGTAGGTGGGTCAAATAAATAGCATCGGTTAGATAATTTAAGGAGCTTTTAGAAAAGCCCTCAACCTATTCTCTATCCCTACCAGGAGCGTGGCAATAGCGTTCACAAACAAATGTAGTGTTTTGAGGAAAACAACATTTTTGTTTCAAATTTGTAAACGCTCTAGCGGCTAAAGTATTCGATGTAGGTGGGTCAAATAAATAGCATCGGTTAGATAATTTAAGAAGCTTTCAGAAAAGCCCTCAACTCTTCTCTATGTAGAGAAAGTATTCGACGAAGGTAGCTAAAATAAATAGCATCGGTTAGATAATTTAAGGAGCTTTTAGAAAAGCCCTCAACTTATTATCTATTCGATGTACTAGGTGGGTCATATAAATTGCATCACATGTTTGTTTCAAATTTGTAAACGCTCTAGCGGCTAAAGTATTCGACGTAGGTGGGTCAAATAAAAAGCATCGGTTAGATAATTTAAAGAGCTTTTAGAAAAGCCCTCAATCTATTCTCTATCCCTACCAGGAGCGTGGCAATAGTGTTCACAAACAAATGTAGTTTTTTGAGAAAAATCACATTTTTGTTTCAAATTTTAAACGCTCCAGCGGCTAAAGTTTTCGACGTAGGTGGGTCAAATAAAAAGCATCGGTTAGATAATTTAAGGAGCTTTAGAAAAGCCCTCAATCTATTCTCTATCCCTACCAGGAGCGTGGCAATAGTGTTCACAACCAAATGGAGTGTTTTGAGAAAAATCACATTTTTGTTTTAACTTTGTAAACGCTCTAGCGGCTAAAGTATTCGACGTAGGTGGGTCAAATAAAGAGCATCGGTTAGATAATTTAAAGAGCTTTCAGGAAAACCCTCAACCTATTCTCTATCCCTACCAGGAGCGTGGCAATAGTGTTCACAAACAAATGTAGTTTTTTGAGAAAAATCACATTTTTGTTTCAAATTTTAAACGCTCCAGCGGCTAAAGTTTTCGACGTAGGTGGGTCAAACACACATTGCACCGGTTAGATTATTAAAAGAGCTTTTAGAAAAGCCCTCAATCTATCCTCTATCCCTACCAGGAGCGTGGCAATAGTGTTCACAAACAAATGTAGTTTTTTGAGAAAAATCACATTTTTGTTTCAACATTGTAAACGCTCCAGCGGCTAAAGTATTCGACGTAGGTGGGTCAAATAAATAGCATCGGTTAGATAATTTAAAGAGCTTTCAGAAAAGCCCTCAACCTATCCTCTATCCCTACCAGGAGCGTGGCAATAGTGTTCACAAACAAATGTAGTTTTTTGATAAAAATCACATTTTTGTTTCAACTTTGTAAACGCTCCAGCGGCTAAAGTATTCGACGTAGGTGGGTCAAATAAAAAGCATCGGTTAGATAATTTAAGGAGCTTTCAGAAAAGCCCTCAACCTATTTCTATCCCTACCAGGAGCGTGGCAATAGTGTTCGCAACCAAATGGAGTGTTTTGAGAAAAATCACATTTTTGTTTCAAATTTTAAACGCTCCAGCGGCTAAAGTTTTCGACGTAGGTGGGTCAAACACATTGCACCGGTTAGATTATTAAAAGAGCTTTTAGAAAAGCCCTCAATCTATCCTCTATCCCTACCAGGAGCGTGGTAATAGTGTTTAAAAACAAATGTAGTTTTTTGAAAAATCACATTTTTGTTTCAAATTTGTAAACGCTCTAGCGGCTAAAGTATTCGACGTAGGTGGGTCAAATAAAAAGCATCGGTTAGATAATTTAAAGAGCTTTTAGAAAAGCCCTCAACCTATTCTCTATCCCTACCAGGAGCGTGGCAATAGTGTTCACAAACAAATGTAGTTTTTTGAGAAAAATCACATTTTTGTTTCAAATTTGTAAACGCTCCAGCGGCTAAAGTATTCGACGTAGGTGGGTCAAATAATTGCACCGGTTAGATAATTTAAAGAGCTTTCAGAAAAGCCCTCAATCTATTCTCTATCCCTACCAGGGAGCGTGGCAATAGTGTTCACAAACAAATGAAGTGTTTTGAGAAAAATCACATTTTTGTTTCAACTTTGTAAACGCTCTAGCGGCTAAAGTGTTCGACGTAGATTAGTCAATTAATTAGCATCGGTTAGATAATTTAAGGAGCTTTCAGAAAAGCCCTCAACCTATTTTCTATCCCTACCAGGAGCGTGGCAATAGGTTCAAATCAAATGTAGTGAAAAATCACATTTTTGTTTAGATAACTAAAGTATTCTAGGCGGTCAAATAAAGATAATTTCAAATAAAAAGCATCGGTTAGATAATTTAAAATTTGTAAACGCTCGCTCTAGCGGCTAAAGTTTTCGACGTAGTTGGGTCAAATAAATTACATCGGTTAGATAATTTAAGGAACCTTAAGAAAAGCCCTCAACTTGGTCTCTATCCCTACCAGGAGCGTGGCAATAGCTTTTACTACCAAATGTAGGTTTTTGAGAAAATCAAATTTTTGTTCCAACATTAAAAACGCTCTAGCGGCTAAAGTATTCGACGTAGGTGGGTCAAATAAAAAGCATCGGTTAGATAATTTAAGGAGCTTTTAGAAAAGCCCTCAACCTATTCTCTATCCCTACCAGGAGCGTGGCAATAGTGTTCACAATCAAATGTAGTGTTTTGAGAAAAATCACATGTTTGTTTCAACTTTGTAAACGCTCTAGCGGCTAAAGTATTCGACGAAGATGGGTCAAATAAAAAGCATCGGTTAGATAATTTTAGAAAGGCCTTCAACCTATTCTCTATCCCTACCAGGAGGCGGCAATAGTGTTCACAAACAAAAGGTATTTTTTTGAGAAAAATCACATTTTTGTTTCAAATTTGTAAACGCTCTAGCGGCTAAAGTATTCGACGTAAATGGGTCAGATAAACAGCATCGGTTAGATAATTTAAAGAGCTTTTAGAAAAGCCCTCAACCTATTCTCTATCCCTACCAGGAGCGTGGCAATAGTGTTCACAATCAAATGTAGTGTTTTGAGAAAAATCACATTTTTGTTTCAAATTTGTAAACGCTCTAGCGGCTAAAGTATTCGACGTAGGTGGGTCAAATAAAGAGCATCGGTTAGATAATTTAAAGAGCTTTCAGAAAAGCCCTCAACTTATTCTCTATCCCTACCAGGAGCGTGACAATAGTGTTCGCAAACAAATGATGTGTTTTGAGAAAAATCACATTTTTGTTTCAAATTTGTAAACGCTCTAGCGGCTAAAGTATTCGACGTAGGTGGGTCAAATAAAGAGCATCGGTTAGATAATTTAAGGGGCTTTTAGAAAAGCCCTCAATCTATTCTCTATCCCTACCAGGAGCGTGGCAATAGTGTTCACAAACAAATGTAGTGTTTTGAGAAAAATCACATTTTTGTTTCAACTTTGTAAACGCTCTAGCGGCTAAAGTATTCGACGTAGGTGGGTCAAATAAACAGCATCGGTTAGATAATTTAAGGATCTTTTAGAAAAGCCCTCAACTCATTCTCTATCCCTACCAGGAGCGTGGCAATGGTGTTCACAAACAAAATGTAGTTTTTTGAAAAAATCACATTTTTGTTTCAAATTTGTAAACGCTCTAGCGGCTAAAGTATTCGACGTAGGTGGGTCAAATAAAGAGCATCGGTTAGATAATTTAAAGAGCTTTCAGAAAAGCCCTCAATCTATCCTCTATCCCCACCAGGAGCGTGGCAATAGTGTTCACAAACAAATGTAGTTTTTTGAGAAAAATCACATTTTTGTTTCAAATTTGTAAACGCTCTAGCGGCTAAAGTATTCGACGTAGGTGGGTCAAACAAAAAGCATCGGTTAGATAATTTAAAGAGCTTTTAGAAAAGCCCTCAATCTATTCTCTATCCCTACCAGGAGCGTGGCAATAGCGTTCACAAACAAATGTAGTGTTTTGAGAAAAATCACATGTTTGTTTCAAACTTTGTAAACGCTCTAGCGGCTAAAGTTTTCGACGTAGGTGTCAAATAACTCATCGGTTAACAAATTTCAATTTCAATCTATCCTCTATCCCTACCAGGAGCGTGGCAATAGTGTTCACAAACAAATGTAGTTTTTTGAGAAAAATCACATTTTTGTTTCAAATTTTAAACGCTCCAGCGGCTAAAGTTTTCGACGTAGGTGGGTCAAATAAATAGCACCGGTTAGATAATTAAAAGAGCTTTTAGAAAAGCCCTCCATCTATCCTCTATCCCTACCAGGAGCGTGGCAATAGTGTTCACAAACAAATGCAGTTTTTTGAGAAAAATCACATTTTTGTTTCAAATTTGTAAACGCTCTAGCGGTTTAAATGGCTGAAAATTTATAAGCTCACCTATCAGTAAGCGGAGCATACCACAGACGCACACACAAACACCAACACACACACATAAGGCGCACCCAAAGGATGTAATAAAAATTGCAACGCGAGTGTACCAAAAGCGATAAGACTGAAACGAATATTGGTTGACCGCGAACAGCATACCACAAAAACGGAATTAAAATACTGATGACAACACGCCAGAAGGAAAGATGAAAAATAAAACTCGCGCGCGCGAAGTAAAATATGCAATGGGGCGTATGCTTATACGCTTTATGCTGTGCTATAGCCCGTGGGTGTGCATGTTTGCTGCTGACCAACATAACGAACAATGCACAACAACAAATATATATGGCAGCGCACAATAACGACACATTGCAAAAACACTTAGACTATGGCTATGACATAATGTTAGTGTTGTCTATTGTGCGCTGATAAAATGGAATACATGCTTTTTCACACGCCACAAAGGCAGACGCAGTCGACAAAGGCAAGTGTTGTGCTATGAATATGGTAAATGGTGAAGTGAAAATATGGAAAAAATGTAAAAAGTGGGAAAAAGTGAGAAAAAGTGGGACTGTAGCGACTGTTGAGGTAACGAGAGTGATGCGAAAAGTACTCAAATAAAAATGTTTGCTACGGACATAGATACATTTTCTATAGTTAGTTGCAGTTTATGTAGTTTTTATGTCAACTGCCGAGCTTACATATGGACGCACTCAAGCGTGAAAACACGCCTCAGTGTGTTGGCCTGACCACCTAGGCGTATGAGTAACATATGGAAATGCCAGCAAGATAGTGCAAAACGTTTTTACAACACACCAGTGTACCTTTGGTGAGTAAGACGCTGTGGTGAGTATGTGTTAACAATGAATGGTCGAGCATACACGCCCAGCAACATGTAAACGGCGTCATGTGTAAGCGCGTCAGTTTGCATAGCAAATGGTTTAACGACATAACATGGGTACGAATGGCTTTTCAATTAATGCGGCGCGAATTCTTGAAAAAGTGACGAGATAAAAAGTGCTTTGTGCATTCAGACACCCGATGAGCCGAGACCGCTATTGGTGTAATAGTTTTTGTGGCATGCACAAGGCAAATGCGACCGGCGAACATGAGTGATGAGTGTTTGAGTTATTACCGTAGGCTTGTATGAGGAATAGCGATACGTGAAGTAGTGGATTAAGGTGCTTAAAAAGAGTGTTGAAAAAAATTGCCGAAAAAAATAAAAATTCGAAAATACAAATTTGGCTGAGCAAGTGATTTATTATTCAAGTTTAAAATATCTGCTTAAAGCGAGAATTTCGTTTGCCAACTGCAGTACTTCATTCGTTGGGGTATTGGCATGACTCACGTGTTTTTATACTCTGAGTTGTGTGTTAAGTTTGCCAAAGTTTGTAACACCCAAGAAGTAAACGTCGAAGACATACAAAGTATATATGTATGTATAAACAATATCAAGTTCACAGACTTCAATTTAGCCATCTCTTCGTCTGCAAGCCCCAAGGGGTTCCCCCCTTTTTTAAAATTGGGTCTAAATCTTTTTACCTTTTTTTATAAAAAACTCTTTTTCAACCCCCGGCTATTGGAAAATTAATTTCTCCCATTCAAACTAACAATCAAATACTTTTTTTATAAAAAACTTTTTTTTTACAAGATATTTTATTGATTTTGTTTAAGTTTTGAAAGTCTTTAAATTTTATAGATAAGACAATATAATTGTCCATAAAACTGAACGTAAAACCCTTTTTTTTTGTTGCTTTTATTTCTAGATTTTCCCCAAAATTCTGTAAAATTTTTGATAGAAGCTATGACTAAATTTATTCAGATCGGACTCCAAATATAACCCAAAAAAACTGAAAAAAAATCAGTTCATGTGTGAAAATTTTTTGCTTAAAAATTCCAAAATTTAGTTTAAAAAAAAATGCTACAACATCTCAAAATTTTAATTGATACGATGATATGTTTTCCATAAAAATTTCTAAAAATCAATTTCTTTTTAAAAAACTCTTTTTTTAAAAGAATCTTTACGTTTTTATGGTTATTTAAAGGGAGTATTAGATCTCAAGAAATTGTTTTTCAAACTATACTGCTGCCATAAAAATTACCCTTAAATCTGCTTTTAAAAAACCATTTTACAAGAATCTTACAAAAAATTTTCTAGGATTTTTGTAAAAATTTATAAAAATATTTTAATTTAACTTTAGATAAGCTATATACAAATCCCATCATCTCATAAACTTTAACTTTAAAAATAGAAATTAAATCATTTCACGTTTTTCATAAGTTCTTAACAAAAAGATTTAAAATGGGCAAACGAAAAAATCATAAATGCATCCTTTCCATTCCTTCCCCCAACTGTCTTTGCAAAACTTAAACCAATATCCCAATAATAAAAGTACATTCCCTTTAAACAATTATGTTTTTGACATCCTATTCCGACGAATCCAATAAACGCCTTTTTAATCCCATGGAATGAAAAATGTTCCTTCGGGAAAATGTGCCCGGACCTATACCCAATGAAAAAAAAAATTCCCCTACGGATGGAAAATAAACAACGTCCCTTTTAAAGGGAAAAAACCCGTTTGTTTAACGTAAAAAATATTTTTTCAAAAATTTTATCTTCGATTGTCGCAGCTGCCGGTGTTTAAAACGAGAGTTGGGTTGGGGCCCAAAAACCCGAGCTGCGATGGGGTGTGAAACGCGGTAAAGGCCAATACGGGAAACAAAAACGGCGGTGGGTTTTGGTTTTTATAGATTAAAAAATTTTTGCGGGTGTGGGTTTTTCAATATTTATACCAATTTGAAAAATAAATTATTCATATCAAGTATGTTCAGTAAAACTCTGTTGCGCGGTTTTTTTTGTAAAAACGCTTTATCTTTTGGTTTTTTTATTTTGTCAGCTCAGTTGGGAAAAACATTGCTATCCTGGAGCCCCTATTCCCAAGAAATTAAAAAATCACATCCCGTAATCATCATAATTATGATTTCCCTTTTGCAATTTTGTTGATTTTCTCAAACAATGCATGTGAAACTAAAAATTTTAAAAAATTTTCCCATTATAAATAGTGGAAATTTTTTTGACTATTTTTTTTATTTGCAATTTTTTAAAAGTTCTATACAAATCTGAAAAAAGGGGCAATCGAACTTTTGGATTATAAATATATCTAAATGAAAAAAAATTTTTAAAATAGTCAACTTTTTGACGATTAAAATGAAAATTTTTTTAATAATCATTAAAAAATTTTTTTTTTTAAACTATATTTAATTTTTTAAATTAAAAAAACAATAAAATTTAAAAAAACTTTCATTAAGTTAAAGCTTTTCCAAATAATAAAATTTTTAAAAAAGAAAAAGTAGTTCAAAAAAAATTTTAAAAAATTGACTTTAATATATTTATATATTTAACCGGGTTGAAATTAAAAAATTTTTTGGAAAGAAAAAATGTTTACACCGAAAATGCGCAAACAGTCTGAAAAATCAAATCAGCGTAAATAATATCAAATGGATAAATGGGTCTTTTTT
>NW_026091024.1:0-11749 GCF_024586455.1 Bactrocera neohumeralis
TTACTACTAATTTGTAAAGACTTTATGCTGCAGAGGCTCTAAAATATTATCGCGGTCTTCCTTTTCTAAAAGCGGAAGCAGCTGCCTCGATGCACCGTTTGCATTTGAGGCAGATCCTTCCATTGGGGGAAAAAAATCTTCAACGTCCATTTCAATAGGGTTTTCAAAAAAAGAATTTGGGGCGTTAAACATTGGCTTAATAATTAAATTTATATCCGGAACGGCTCTCGGACGCAATTTTTTTGCGTTACGCATTTCTTCAGAAAAATGCCGCTCACACGCAAAAATATGTTTAAGTGTTTTTTCATTTTGATCTTCAAAAACACCTAAACGTTTGAGCCAACATTTACGCCTATTAAAAGAAAATACGAAATGTTATATATAATCATAAAATATGTATAATAATAATAATAATAGTGCAAAAAGTTCATATTTAATGAATATTTTAAAGTACGATTTTTTTTTATAAATATAAATATTCAAAGATAAATCGTTACTTTAAAATAATTTATTTAGTTAATTAACGGCAATGGAAACAAATTGACAATTAAGCTCTTTCCGAATACCTAAGAGCAGCCGCGACATTTAAATGAAATTATCTTCAAAAAGTAAAGCGACACGTTTCAAATGATGAGATTTTGCAAATATTAAAATACACACGTTCTATAACAGACATAGTTATAATGAGGCAGCTGCACGACTTTAAAATAAACTGTGTCCATAAGAACGTGTGTATTTTAATATTTTTACAGATGTCGCATAACTGTGCAGTCTGTCGCGCTCTACTTGTTCAGCACATCACTTTTAAAAACACACGGAAATTCAATCCAATCCAAAATTACTATTTTCATTGCACAATCGAAACACTTATTTCATCGAAATTTTTCACAAATTCACAAACACTTTTTGCACTATTTAATGTTTTTCACTCACCGTTCGAGATCCGTTCCACTGTTTGGAAAACTAAAAGTTCTTCCTCCCTCGTTGCAGCCAACAATACATTTCCTCCAACTGCTGGTTGTTTTCGGCATTTTATCTGTAAAATAAAATAAAAAAGTATTAAAATATTATATTAAATAAATGCAAATTTATTTAATAAGAGTTAAAATATACTCACATCTTCCAAATTACGTGCTGTTTCGCTTTCGCTATTCTTCGAACTAATGGCCGTTACAAATGGAGACAAAAAAATAAAAAATGTCTCCATTCGAATATTAATTTGGCGGGATTTTAATCTGGTCGTCCCTCTTTTCCAATTGCTAAACGTCCAAACCTCCTGAACTCGATCAACTGTCAAAGTTTAGGTGGTTTTGACGTTTAGCAATTGTTCTCTCACTTCCAGTGAGAGAGAAGTTAAACATCTCTTTATCTCTGCAGCAACTGATTTGTTTTCGCTTGTTCTGCTGCGAAGCTTCGGGAATGTTGGTGTGAAAAAACGATCGCTCAACTGTAGGTGTGAAAAAACGAAGACTAAAAATAGTAGGAGCTGGTCGAGGCTGTTGTAAAACCTTCAACTGTATCATCCAGTTCAGCTGAAGTTTTAATAGAGGTGTTAAGTACTATATTTTGAGTTAACCAGTCTTGAAATATGCAAATATTACTTTTGTTGCTTAAAGCAGAATATTTTCGTAGTTTAACATTGATTAATGTGTTGTAGCTGACAATCATTGGCGAGTGATCATAGCTTAATTCCGCATCTAAAAGCTGAGTTGGGATACCTTTATATACAGCAAAATATAAGAGGTCAGAAATTTTCAATGGATCACTTGGCCAATAGGTTGGCTCACCGCTTGACAGAGTTTTTAAATTATTCTTTATAATGCATTTGTAAAGCTCTCTACCCTTTGGGTTTAGAATACGTGAGCCCCACCAGGGCTGCTTAGCATTGTAATCTCCTCCTACAAAAAATCTTGGACCGAGACCGCTAAAGAAGCTTTCGTATTCAGAAGCTGATATGTTGTGTCTTGGTGGTGAGTACGAAGCATAAATATATATGTACATCATTATTGTTGGTTTTAACTTTTATTCCAGCAGCTTGTATTGAAGGTGTTTGAATTGGTTCAAGAGCAACATAATTGATAGAAGTTTTAATTAAAACAGCACAACCAGCATGAGCCCTGTTACTGGGATGATTAGAAGTGATTATATCATAATTTTTAATTCGTAAAAACGTTTTATTTGTGAAATGTGTTCCTGACACTAGCATAATGTCAATATAATTCTCATTTAAAAATATTTCAATTTCTTGAGCGTGACGGTATAAGCCATTGGCATTCCGTATTGCTAATCTTAAGTTTATTTGCATAACTTATTAATAAGTAGAGACATCATGTTAAGAAGAGTGTTTGTTAATTCTATTTGCTTTGCTAGTAGCTCCTAAATTTTTTTCATCGTAGTTTGTTCATTTTTCTCATTTTGTTTATCTATAACATTGCCTTTTAATACATTGGCATAAGTCTGCTCAGTGTTGTTATTTGTCAAATGATAAAATATCTATACATATATATAAAAGAAAGTAGCGTTAGTTACTACGCTTATAACTGGAGAACGCCTGGACCAATTTCGGTGATTACCACCAATTCGGACAGGTCTCCACGCAAACAAGGAGAATACATAAGAAAATTCTGGAAAATTTTCCGAAAAAAAAAATTTTGAAGAAAATAAATTTTCAAATACGCTTTTAAAAAGGAAATAAAAACGAACATGATTTTAAATGCTGGCGTATAACTCAAAAACGACTTGACCAATTTTGCCAATTCTTTTTTTAAAATGTTCGTTGAGGCTCAAGGATGGTTTTTATTGCGAAAAAAATTCGAATAATTGCCGGAAAACCCCTAAAAAAAGCCCTTTTCTTGTTCCCATACAAACGAATGAATGCTGTTAGTAACGCTAATGCTCGAGAACAGCTGAACCAGTCTTGATGAATTTTCAGAGGTTGTTCGCTGTGGATCGAGGAATGTTTAGAAATAAAAAAACCGTACGCTTTTCGTGAGGAAAAGTCGGAAAGTTGGACAATTCCAAAAAAATAACTTTTTTTCATACAAAAATTTTTTTTCCAACTTTTTTCCTTTTGTTTTTCAATTGTCAAATTTGTCGTTTGCTTTCTTTATTCCGGTTATTCAAAAAAAAATTATTGAAATTTATTCCGTGAAAACGTTATGTGTGTTTCACACAAAGTGCTCAATTACAGATTGAAATTTGTTACGATGCCACCAAGAGGTCGCGTTCGTTTTGGCATCAAAATAAGTATGTATATTGACAGCCCATGGCACATGACCGAGTATTCCCAGGATGCGATGACATACGAATGAAATTATGGATCGCGAGCAATCAGCAAGCGATCGTCACGATGTCAGAGAACAACTTTTCAAACAACAGTTGCGATGTTTTGTAAACTTTATCTTAAAGCAACGTATGTATATGTGGTGCTGTTAGATGCTGGATGTAATCTGTTGAGAGAGGTTTGCCACACGCACATATTCTTCTTTGGATGGTGGATGGTGATTACACCAAATCAAATTGATGAAATCATTTCTGCAGAAATTCCTGAGCCAGAGATAGAAGCAGAATTATACGAAACCAATATGGTTCATGTACCTTACGGACATCACAATACCACTTTGGTTTGTATGTCTGACAATAAATGTACGAAACACTATCCAGGTGCTTTTCTTTCGGAAACACAAACTAAAAATGATGGATATCCAATGTCACAATGACAATGACAGAACATTTAGCACTCAATTTAGAGGCGTGAATATCGAAGTTAACAACACATCGAAGTCGACAACATATGGATCGTACCATATTCGCCACTGTTGTCTAATTCACATTCAAAAGTAATGTCAATGTTGCGTATTGCAGTTTGGTGTAATCGATAAAATACGTTTGTAAATACGTCACCAAAGGAAGCAACATGGCGGTTACTGATCTTGAACGATACGGTCGGTACGTGAACTGCAATAAAGCGCTTTGTATGATATTTACTTTTGCGATTCATGAACGTTTTCCGACTGTTGTGCGTCTCGCAGTTAATTTGACAAAAATGACATTGCCGAAGACATTTTACATCGTATTCGCTAAGAATTGGAAATGGGTAAATTCCGGTTGATACTTCCGATGGTTTGATATCAATTCCATCTTCCCTTTACCAATTCACCAAAGATGAACTCATCACGAATATTCGGAGATTGGACAAATTATCGTAACTACAATTCCTTAAGTGCACGCGCAATGTTAGCTGCCAAAAATACCGATGTTGTTGACTTAAACTGGAAGATTCAAAGTCAATATCCGGGAGACTTGCGCTCATACAAATTGATCGATTGTGGAATTTCTAAATTCTTTGAATAGGCTTGGTATGCCACCTCATCATTTGCGTCTCAAAGTTGGATCTGTCGTTATTATGTTCCACAATCTTCAGGCGCCGAAACTGTGTAATGGAACCTGACTGATTGTGACGCAGCTATCGAATACAAAGGGGTAGAATGCTTGATTCTACGAATTCCTCTGAGTTCTAACGATTTGCCATTTCAGTTCAAACGTATTTAGTTTCCAGCGAAAATTGCATTTGAGACACAAGGATAGTCGCATAGTGTATGGTATACATTTGGAAATGCTATGTTTTTCACTTGGCCAGCTATACATACGTGGCCTGCTCACGAGTTGGAAAACCATCTTTTCTATACACCGGAACAGTAACCAAAAAATGTTGTTTATCAAGCTGCGATACATTGAAAAAAAGTGAAATGATAAATTCAACTTTTTCATTTCTAAACACATAATTTCACGCAGGACAACGACTGCGGAGTCAGCTAGTAATATAATAGTTAATAAAAATTGACAAATATTTATAATCATTGATTTATCGATAGTTCATCAACTATATATGGCGCGCTTTTGACCGGAGGTACCGGTTGAACTGAAGTGATGCTGTGACCGCGCGCTCTCCGCCCTCTATCTCGAAAACGGTTCACCGTATGAAAAATTTTTTCAAACAAAATTTGTATAGGATTTTGTATTCTACAATATTGATACGGAATACAAATAGCGAAAAACCCATAGGAAATGAGATATTTACAAAAAAAGCAAAAAAAAACCCATTTTTGTGACCTTTGACCTTGAAAATTAATAGTTGCGTACACCCTACCATATGTAGATTTTGAGACAACTTTTAGGGTGTCAATATACAAGTATTTACAGACTTACAGCTGGGTATCTCGAATTCCGAGGTGAACTTACTATAATGACTGGACTATGTATGTTCGTACGTAAGTAAATATGCACTGCAGTCCAGCTTATTACTTTATTAAGCATAAGGGGTACTGCCGGAACTTTGTAACCAGTAAATAATTGAATTTTTCTTTATTTTTGGTAATTTGGTGTGTTTCAAGCAGGGTTCTCATTTACTACTCCGTAGCAACAAAATTTCTAAAATTATTGCTATGCTATCGCTACCGCTCTCACTTTGTCGGGAGCCACAGCGTAGCTTTAGCATAACAATGAAAAGTATGTGCTCTACTCTGCTCCGAGTTTTGTTAGGTAAAAAACTATAGCTGGAGCGGGAGCAAAAAATTAAGTTCTGCGCTATGCTCTGGCGTAGCGGTAGCAAAAAATTGGGAGCGGTAGCACAGCAGAGCAAATGAAAATTTTCATGTGCTACAGCTCCCGCATGTGTTTGTTGTTTTTTTTCTTTTTGCTATTTTCTGGCATAATAATTGAATTAATTGAATAATTCAAACAAAACAATGTTATGCAAATCATTTTGGCACTTGTTGCGTCAAGTGCCTTTATAAATCTAAAATCAAATATTTTAAGAAATATATTAATAAAGTGAATTAGATAATAATTGAATAAATTATAAAATTTTTTTTATTATGTAAAATATTTACCATTTTTATATTACCAAGAACATCATCAATTCCAAATGTGTTAAAATACTCAATTACTATGAATTTTCGAAATTAATTTTAACTACATATACTTTCCCCCTTTTTATATACATTAGGGTGTTTTTATATTTTTGAATTATTAATTTTGTTTGGTCCCGTCACGAAATTTCCTTGGAAATACCCCAAAAAAAAATTCCCTGAAAATTTTAGCCCTACATATTAACATTAAGAACTGGACCGAGGCATGTAAAAATTTTCCATAGAAAATACACTACAATCTTGGTTTTTTATCTTTAAATTCCTACAGATCAGAGGTATTTTATGGCATCGCTTTGACTTTAGACGCTGTAGCTCTTGCCAGTTATACAAAAAATGCGAATTTCGTGGAAAAATCAGGTTTAGATACCTCGCCTTTATCTTTTGGAATACACGTGGTTAATATTCATCTACTGATTACCAGTACCAGTTTTAATCCATTGCACTGCGTATTTGCAGTTCTATTCTACCATTCCCAATATTTAGTAATTTTATAATTTTTTAGGAAGAATCAGTTTGAAAGTGTACGCATATTCATACTTCAATGTATATTGCAAAGAATCGAAAAGATTTCTGTATATCTAAAATTATAATAAACCTTTTTATCAACACTCCAATTATTCCGCTTTATTTTTACGTTAGATATCGCGTTTGGTTTGTTATGAATGCATTTGCGTCTTTGACCAATAATCTAGCAAAGTATCCGCAGTGCCTTGACGATGAAAATTCCAATGCCATTTTTTGATGTGATATTAAATATATCGGACGGGCTCGTCTTAAAAAAAAAACTACCTGGTTAAGAAGCAAAATCAGTATAACCCATATACTAAGCATGTTTGGAAATGAAAATTTTTACTTATTTCTTTCTATTTTTGAATTACTAAAATTTTCAAATGATTCTTACATAAATTTTGAACAAATGCCTATGATTTGAAATATAATTTTTGTATTTATGAGCTGTATTGAATTTTAGCATAAAGAGATAAAATGTATCCTATGTCCTTACCCTGCTTCTAAACTACCTCTTCACCAATTTTAAGCCAAATCGGTTCAGCCGTTCTTGAGTTATAAACGACTTTCTTTTATATACCAACTTGTACCATACTTGTAAATGCCAGAAAATAGCAAAAAAGAAAAAAAAAACAACAAACACATTCGGGAGCTGTACCACCTGAAAATTTTCATTTGCTCTGCTGTGCTACCGCTCCCAATTTTTTGCTACCGCTACGCCAGAGCATAGCGCAGAATTTAATTTTTTGCTCCCGCTCCAGCTATAGTTTTTTACCTAACAAAACTCGGAGCAGAGTAGAGCACATACTTTACATTGTTATACTAAGGCTACGCTGTGGCTCCCGACAAAGTGAGAGCGGTAGCAAGAGTAAAATGAAATGCTACAAGAGTAGCGTAGTTTTTCAAACGCTGGTTTCAAGTACGAAAAAGTAAGCTTCTATATATACATATGTATATTTTGAAATATCTATATTACTCTAAACGGTATTTAAGCTTTTACCGTGTTTGGTAAAATTATATTATCTTTTCGCATACATAATATCAAATAAACGAAGGACATAATACGCTCACTGTGTTTTCCAATAAGGGTTTTTTGGGATAATGTGGCTGCATATATGTATGTGTGCGCATTTGGTAAAAGTATTTTATTGCTTTTTGGTTCTTTCGCCCGATGTATGGGTTTTTGTTTGTTTAAATATTTTAAAGTATTTTTGAGGTATGTTTATATATGCGTATATATTGTCACTGCGGTTTTTGGATTTTTGATATTGTTTTGTTAGGTTCACTGCACTTTTTGTTTTTTTTTTTTGTTCACCGCACAATTCCTTTTTTAATACGCTTTTATCTGCTTCACTTGTATGGATGTATGTTTGTTTGTAACTTTTTTAAGTGGTGGTGAAACCTAGAATATTTGAGCGACGCTGTAGGAAGGCGATAGTAAGTTTAAGCACCTCACCAAAAAGATGCGCTTAAAAGTATGCAACATCTATATAAAACTAGTTTTGGTGATATTTGAATAGCCTTGGGCGTCGACCGTTCAAGGTTGCAGAGAACGTAAATTTATAGAGAAGGTTCACGATGTCGAAAATTTAGGGATATTTGGATTTTGGGATATTTACTGTTTTGGATGGGTGCATTTCACCACAGAAAATTATTAGCGCATTTCACCATTTAACATCAGGGGCACGACAATAACAGAACTGAGTAGTTGTTAGAGCCAATGGGAAAAACTATGTTAATTTCAATGTTTAGAAATGTACGCTTACAGATTCGTATGTTTACAATGCGCAAACGACTGCATATAATTCATATACAAACATACATACATATGTATATTTTCTATATAAGTTAACACAACAGCTCATAAAAGCTATGCCAATTGACAAAAACAAATTGGCTAAAATAGTTACCCAACTTTGCACGCGCATCCGCATAAACTGCTGAGACCAAATAAATTTGGAGCGCTTCGATCAACGAACCTTACTACTGCAATTCGGCAATTCTTGGGAAAGCTGAGATCGCTGGGAACAATAAATAATAAACAGGGTAATTCGGCAAATCAACAAATATTGCACATGCAAGTGTAACGTGACTTGTGTGCAGAAATAGGTTTCATTAAAGTTAAGAATATTATTGTAATTTAGATTTTATTCGTTTGTAAAAGAAGACGGTCAATAAAGAATAAAGACAGTGGACGCGAGTCCACTTGTTTTTTAAAAATAAAAATTATAAAAATATAATTTAACTGGCGCCCGAGCAGGGACCAGCTTAGATTCGCGCCGTAAAGTGTCAAAGTGTTGTTTCACCGTGTCCTTAAAAATTTAAAATTGAACATTGTGATACCGCGTCGTCACTTAAATATAGACAATCGCCTGTACAACAGCCGCGTCAAAAAAAGTGTCGTAGTGTTTGGTCAGACGCCTGCAAAGCAGCTGCAGTGCCAGTATTTACATATGTTTCAGTGCCACAAGTGAACACACAAAGACAGTACGCCCGTATAACAGCCCGTAAAGAAAAAACGGCCAAGTGAAAACGGAAGCGAACTAACTGGTCCCGAACCAAAACACAGCGAAACACAGCGTTGGAATCCTATAGGAAGGGAACGCACCCTCGATACGTGCGCACCGTGGGAACCCCAGTAAGCAGAAGGCCAAAAAGGAACGCCTCCCCGTCGCCACGAGGATACTTGTAAGAATAAATAATTAATATTTTAAGAAAAATTAAAATTATATTGGATAAGCCATATAATAAGTATAACTTTTAAGGATAATTAAAAACTAACAAAATTTACTAACCCATTTCAAATCAGGCTCGTACAGCCAATAACCTAAAACAATCCAGGCTGCGTTTCACCACCTTCGGGGGGACCCTCCAGTCTTATAACATAAAATTTCCTTTGCGATTCACCACCTTCGTGGGGACCCTCCAGAGGAATATAAAAAAAACATAACATAGGCTTTTAAAGCCAATAAAAGGACAAATAAACACGAACCGCGATTCACCACCAAACGGGGGACCCTCCGGTTCAATATAACATTACATCCTACTCTGCGATTCACCACCAAAGGGACTCTTCAGAGAAAAAGGATAATTAACAAACAAAAACACTATTAACAATAAAATTAGTTAGCTATAAAATTCAAATATTCCAAAACTTAAAAGAATTTCTAAAATGATTAGGCCCAGTATACTAAATAATCCTGCAATCCCTCCTCCTGCTCCTAATCAAGGATCAGTGAACGCAAACCCAAACCCAACTCCCGCCAATAATTCTCAACCGAATGCTTAACTGACAACACTAATTACCACAATTGTAGGTCAGGAATGAAGGCCGACAACATTTACAACATGTTCTCAACCCTAATTTTGACTTACTTAATGCGACAGACGAAACTATCAACCCAGAATATAGAGGACAGTTATCAGGCTTAGATAAAATACCAGACATAGTTAGAAGCTTAAGGGAATTTAACGGCAACCAAGGAGAATTTAGCTCTTGGAAGAAAAGCGTAGATCGGGTTTTAAAAATCTACGAATCCGAAAAGGGAACGCCTAGATATTTCGGAATACTTTCTGTTATCCGCAATAAAATAACTGGCAATGCTGACGTCGCCCTTGAGTCCTATAACACCCCACTGGAATGGAAAGCAATATCTAGATGCTTGACGTTACATTACGCAGATAAAAGAGATATTACGACCCTTGAATGTCAGCTTACATCAATTGTGCAAAGCAATAGTACTATCCAGCAGTTCTACCAAAATGTTTATATACACCTTTCGCTTATTTTAAACAAACTTTCGAGTTTGGAGATGAGCCAGGAGTCACTAAGTCTGTTAGTTCAAACTTACAGGCATACAACCTTGGACACGTTTATCAGGGGAATAAAAGGTGACCTTCCTAGACTTTTAGGAATGAAAGAACCTGAAGATCTGCCTCAAGCACTTCATTTGTGCCTAAAACTAGAAAACCAAGGCTACAGGACTCAATACGCATATAACAACCAAGGTGCAAGGAACTTACCACCATTACCACCAAGGAAACCAATTGCTTTCAACCAACCATTCTACCCTCAATTAGCATACATTCCCAGACCGCAGAATCCTTTTAGAAACTCGATGCCACCCCAATACCAACGCCCCCAACAAAATTATCAAAATTTTCAGCTTAGCAGTCCACCGTTTCAGGTCACCAATAAGCCCCCACCTCCACGCCCAGAGCCCATGGATGTTGATCACACCATACACTCAAGAGCAATTAACTACATAAATAGACCACATTTCAATAAACCACCCATAAAAAGACCATCTAACTTTTCAACACAAATGCCTCTCAAACATCAAAGAAACTTCCACATAGAAACAGGTAATCAACATGAACAGTACCTACAAGACCCATACTACGCAGAAGAACAGGAGTACTCACAAGACCAGTACTGCCAACAAACCGGGACTCACACCTTACAAGAATACGAAACAGCTTTGAATATGGAAGAAAACGGACAATCATTTCAATACGACAACCCAAAACCAGGAAATGATACTCATGAACATATCGATATCCATTTTTTTAGGATGAATAGTTCTTCGTTGCCATATGTTGAATGTAAAACGAAGAACGGAAAAATTTTAAAAATGTTAATCGATACTGGATCAAGCAAAAACTATATTCAACCCTGTCACGTTTTAAGGCAAATACCTAACGAACAACCATTTTTTGCAAACTCTATAGCAGGACAAATACAAGTAACTCACCATACAGTTATAAATTTATTTGGAAAAGATGACACAAATTTAAAATTTTTATACTTCCTACTCTGAAGTCCTTTGACGGTATAATTGGTAATGATAGCCTCAAAGAACTTTACACAACTGGCTAAATGAGATAAGCCGCCCCCCCCTAATGCCACTACACCAACACACCACACACACAGAACCCACATTCCACCACCCACACGCGAGAGGACATCCACACACGAAAACACATATCAACTGGCAAAAGGGTCAACTTAAAAGTTTTTCCCCAGTCTCGTTTTGACCTGCCATTCGAAACCTACACACCGTCGCTGTGATCCTCGCGCCTTTTTCGATCCGTATCGTTCCGCATATTCCTTTTAAATTGAAAATCGAACCTAAATGGAAATCTAAATTTGTTAAGATTTGTATAGGGGTTCAAAGAAAAACGAAATTAAAGCCATATTAAATTACCCTATTAAATTAACCGGGTGTTTTTATTTAAAGAAGTGAAAGTGGTAAGTGTCACAAAGATCGAAGTGAAAGTGCGCATCTATTTAAACATTGGTCCTTCGAGCC
>NW_026091025.1:0-10808 GCF_024586455.1 Bactrocera neohumeralis
TCGGCCACCCGGGTTTTACGAAAAACGACGTTGGGGGCGTCCCCTCCGTCCCGTTGGGAAAACGAGGTTTCAGGCAAGGCGACTCTTTTAAAGCGGGTTTCTGTAAAAATTTTGGTAAACATAATCGGGGCCCTCCCGACGTTTTTCCTTTTTTGAAGACTGTTTTGGCCACCCTAAATTTGGAAACAAGGGGTTTTAACAGGAAAAGATGTCCCCTCATAAAAAAAGGGTCTAAACGATTGGTAAAATCCCTCATTTTTATATTTTGTGGTTTTTAAACTTGTTTATTTTTTGACAATTAAAAAATTTTTGGAAAAAAACTTCATGGTTCTCATTAAGTCCTGTATTGTCGAAACGTGCTATTCTTTAGGGCAGTCAAAAAAGGCTCTCGTTTTGGCCCCTGCGTGGGAAAAAGTATCCGTTCTTTTGAATAAAGGGCCGTCACCTTTTCCTATATGGGAATATCAAAAATTTTTGGGAAAAACGCGCCTAAAAATTTAAAAGGTAAAATAGATGATGTATTAAAACAAATCCAAATGGTGGATTCAATGCAGAGACGACTGAAAAAGACCACCTTCAGTAAAAGAAAAAATTGCTTTTTTCTTTTTCTCCCCTTTTGCATGGCGGGGACCTGAAATATCAATTTTTGGGCCAGTTATATTCTGTTTTCATTTTTTTCAAACAGAATAAATTGAATCAAATTTTTTGATTCGAAAAGGGTTCAAAACCCCCAAAAAAATAATCTTTTTGCGATATTTTTGGCATTCTTTTTCCCTCTGGTTGACGGACCCTGTTGTGTTTGTTACCAAAAGATCAGGGGCCGTCTCCCTGTCATTCACACTCATTTGGGCACTTCGAAAAAATACATTTATTTTCTTTTCTATTTTTTTTTAAATTTCATTATACTGATATAATCCAATTTCTCTTTTTAAATTCAATTGTATCCCCCAAAATTCGTTTGCTTTTTGACTTTGAAAAAGGGGAAATTTATTTCTTTAGAAAACCCCTTTACCTTTCCAATAGATGTTCCCTTTGGGGCAAGCATTGGTTTAAATGTTTTTTCGTCTTGGACATTTTTTCAAATTAACTCCAAAAAATTTTTTGGATCTGTTGCATCCCAGACTTATTTAAAAAAAGTCACTTTTGGCCGATTCTCGTTTTGGGGAATTTTTTTTTTCTTTAAATTCCAAGAAAAGTGGGGAGGACCCGTCCCTTTTGGGTGACCCAAAAAAGATAATTTTCTCTCTTTCCTCTATATGATTTCTTGGTATTAAAAAAAAAAAATTTTTAAAAAAATGGTTGTTTAAAATGGGTCAAAAACATTTTGTGGGCTTTTTTGGGTTATTGGGGAAAAAGGAAAAAAAATTTTGGGGTTTTATACAAAAACCCTTAAATTTCAAAAAAAAAAACGGCGGAAGCAAAGTGTAGACCTAAAATTATTTAATAAACCGAAAATGGCTGGAAACACGTATTTTTATTTTAGTTAAATTTTTGAAATTTAAAGGGGAAATATTTCAAAAACCAAAGTCAGTTCAACTATAAAAATTTTTTTTTCTTGATTGGAGGACCCCCCCTACCCGGGCCCCCCCATTTTCCCCGGAAACCGGGGAGGGAATGTTTTCCCCCAATTTCCCAACAGCCGGTTCTACCCCGGGGGTTAAACTCGGTTTTCCATCCCCCCAAAGGGCTGTTATTTCGGCGATCAAACCCCTGTTTGGATCGGTAAGTTTTAAAATTTGTTTTGTCGTCTTTTGGGGTTCCCTTTTGCAGCGGGGTTTTTTCCCTATCCTCCTGACTCGTGCTGGGCCAGAGCCCAAACCGGCCCCGGGAGGGAAATTTCTCTTTTGGTAGAAAAACCGCTCCCCCAAACTCCACCTCGGTCGGGTTTTCAGCAAATGGATGGAGCCATTTTAAAGACCGGGTTCGGCCTTAAGATAAAAAAGGGTTAAACCCCCTTTCGGGGATGTTCCCCGGTTTGGCCCTCCCTTTTTTTGGGCCAAACAATTTTTTGAAATTTTCCGCCCAGCGTCCCCCTCTGAATGGCCAAAGGGGATCTCCACGCCCCCAAAGGGGCTCAATCAGGCAACAAAGCTCCCCTGCCTTTAATTCACCCCTCCCAAAATCCTCGTAAAACCAAAAGTCTTTTCCCGTTGTCAGCCCCAAATACCCCAAAAATTTACACCCTAAAGGACCACCCGAATATGGGTGCGCTCTTCGTGGTGAAACCTTTGGGTACTAGGCGACTTTCCCACCCCCAATTTGGCTTCCGCTCTGACCGTAGGGGTGGAGCTGGCAAAGATTTTACGATTCGATTCTGCAAATGAATGACGAAGTCCCCCAGAGTTATGGGAAAACCGTAAAAAGCTCGCCGGATATTACCTTCTAGCGGTGGTCTGATAAAAAACATAACCTGGCGCCCTATTTTAACCCCGCATCAAAACCATCTGCCCAAATTATCTCGATCGAAAGCCTCCTTTTTTGTTTCGGGTAAAACCCCCCTTCCCATTAACTTTAAAAAAGCTAATTGGGCCCTTTCAAGTTTTAGGGAAACACCTTAAACGTTTCCCTATTCCCGGACGATGCGTTGGCGAACATCCTTCCGGGGTGATCGCAACCTTTTACCGCCCCTTAAACCCCAGCTGGAAGAATAAAAAATCCCCCCCAATTTCAACAGAAACCGTTTTAGAAAGGGGCCCCCCCGCCATGCCGACCCGGGGTTTTGAAAAAAGGGATCTAAATTTGGAGATTCGGCGTATGGAAAACCCAACATAAGCGGAAAAGATGAAGCCCTTTAAATCAACACCATTTGGTAAGGGTTTGGGCTAACTGTAAAAGTTTTAAAAAAAAGGAAGAGACATGACACCGGTTGAAGTTAAATTAATGGTCATCCCTTCTTCGGACCCGGAAGGGTCCGGACCTTTTTAAACCGGCAGTTCATTTGCCCCTTCGGTTGACAAAGCAAAACGAGGGGGAAACCCGACGGCTGCGAAAAAATGCCAAACGGGGGGCGCCCCCTTTCCTTTTTCCCCGATGGGGGGTTTCCCGGGGGTTCATCAAAAAAAAAAAATCCCCCCAAATCCTTTGGGCCCCTGATGGAATCAACATGTTTAATTTGTTTTAGGCTCGGCGGGAAAGATATCCCCCGGGCCCTAAACCTTTCCCCTTTGACCATCTTCATATCCCGTTGGGGAAAAGGGGCCCCGGAAGATTTTTAGGAACCTGGGAAACCCCAAAGAAAGGGGGGAATCTTTCGGAAAAAAATTCCCCCCATGGTGAAGACACGGGGGGTTGTTCTTCCCCCCTCTCCAAACCTATTGTCCACCAACAGGGTTTCAAAATTGGCCCCAAAGCACTTAGCTTTAAAAACACTCGGGGATGGTTCGTGGCCTCAACCAAAAACCCCCCTTAAAAGAAGACCCTCTGGCTTTGGGATAATAAAAGCTCTTACAGGGTAAACCACACAACCCTCTGCAGGACATTAAAAAAACTACCTCCTCCGGGGTTTAAAAGAGGGGGGGAAAAAAGAACTATCTGTGGGGGTCGGCTTTGTATCCGTACTTTTTTCGGGGTGAAACATAAAAAGGGGGGAAAAAAGAATTAAACGGGGGGTTCTGCAGGGGTGGGGCCCTTTTTTCCCCCCTTTTTTAAATTTCTCATCTCAAAACCCCCAACCCAAAAGGAAACCCCCATAAATTTAAAACCCCTTGTTGACTCCCCGATTTGGCGTTGGGCAATGGAATCTTTTAAAATTGTTCGAAAGGAAACACCCCCTTCCCCAAATTTTCTCTTTTTCCTCATTTTAAAATCTCCCTTTCCCCCCAAATTACAGCGACCATATTTTACAAACGGGGACGAAGGAGTATAGACTTGGGCTTAATATTGCAATCGACGGCGTAAAAAATTCCGACTTCAATAACCCAAAAAAGTTTTTGGGTGTAACTTTCGACATTTTTTTCCCCTTTTTCCCTCATACGCCCGGATTATCGCCAAGGTACAGTGCCGCAACAAAATCCAAATTTGCTAGCCGGAAAAGCAAGGGGGAAAAAGAAAAAAACGTTGGGGGCCAAAATAATAAAAGGCCGGCCGGCCTTAAACCCGCGCCCCCCAAGGGGGGTCGCCGGGAAGGGGGCCCGCGAATGAAACCAGACCTGTAAAAATACGCCTCTCGACCACGCCCGGGATGTCTCTTGATTTTCCCCCCATTGAACCCCCTTTCCCCCGGGGCCTTTTTGCTCCCAGTTGGGGACCCATAATGAATTTCCTTTTCCCCGGGCCCAGTTCCTGCTGGGATGTTTTGGGCCCCTTGCGCCCCTGTTTTGGGCGGCCCCCTTCCGGGGAATATAAAGGGTCTTCCTGGGCGACGCCCAAAAATCGGCCGGGACCCCGGACGCCCAACTTTTCGACGGGCCCGGGGCCGCCTTTTTACGGCGGAGCCATAAACCATTCCCGACCCCTTTCCCCGGGGGAAATGGCTTTCCCGGGAGTCAAACCCCACCATGAAGGGAAAGCTCCAGCTGCCCGAAAATGTGATAGGAAACTTTTCTGGATCCGAGCATGTTAAACCCCTCTTTACCCAGAATAGCCCCTGGAAACCCCGAATGGGCCCCATGCAACGACCCTTTCGCTGACCGGCCAAAATTCTTTTCCCCCAAAAATCAAACCCTTCCCCCTTTTGGCCCGACCAGGGAAACAGCATGTTTTCGGCCCCCCGGTTAGGTGAAATCGCACAACAAAAATGACATTATCTCCCCGGGGTTGAATTCCCTGTTAAAACAACAACAACAACCTAATCATAAAACATCAACTGATTGATGCGATGGAAAAAAGTCATTTTTACAGAACTGAATTTTTTAATAAAGGGATGGGTTTGTATTTGTTATTCCTAAAGCAGTAGTGATTGAAACAAAGGGTTTAGTTGCAACCTTAAAAGGTTGTTTCAAGCTTAGTAAAGGGAAATTTACCCCCCAAAAAAATAAAAAAGGAATTTCAAATTTTAAAATCTTTTTAAAAATAAAACAACAATGTAAAAAAAAATATACAAAAAAAAATATCTTTTTAAATTAAATATTCTTACAAAAATTTCATATTTTGGTGAAAGTTAAATGAACTTTTTTTTCAAACCTTTTTAAGTTATCATCAAATTTGGGGAAATGAAATCTGATTTTAGAATATAAAAATTTTCAATTTTAAGTCATAGTAATTTTTTTATTATTTAAAAAATTTTATAAGTTAATTATGATCTTTATCCCCCCCTATCTCCCCCGTTTTTTTTATTAATCTTTATCTAAATCATAAATTGGGTTTTTAACTATCTTCTTCGGGAAAAATCTTCTTTTGCCCAAAATAAATGGTGCTTTATCATTTAATTTGAATTTTTTGGGAAAATTTAGTTTTGAGAACATCGTTAAATTTTTTTTTAAAAGTCAACAAAGGCCCAATTTTCTTTTTAATTTGGGGGCCTTTTTTCACTGAAAAATGTGGTTTTTTAATAATAATGGTGTCGGTTTGTATTTGGGCAAAATTTTATGTGTTAAAAAAAAGGTTTCATAAAACCGGGACCCATTTTTGGGCATTCATGGTTTTTTGGTATATTTTGTAACGATAAAAATTGCGAAATTTTCCCAAATGTTAAATTCTTTCCGCATATTTCACAAGTTTATGGTTTAGTATTGCCGTGTATAAGCTATGCTTTTTTTATTTCAGGATAAACAAATGAAAAAACCCATATTTCGCATTCGTTTAGGACGCACACCTGTGGTGTCCGCATTGATATGATTTGCAACAAAAAGGCGTCCTTTTAAACGAACGGTCACCAAGTCGCACTTGGGGTAATTTTCATTTAAATGTGTGGACTTTCGGTGCGTCATCAAGTTTGAACGCTGAGCAATCCGGGATCGCCATATCACCCTTTATAAAAGGTTTTTCCCTTATTTTATCGTTCGATCTTTAATTTCAGCAAGCTTGGAAAAAATTTTCCCAAAAATTTTACATATAAACGGGCAAGGCCAGTATGCACAATCTTAAAGGCATCTAAATTTTTTGGGTGTGGGGCCCCTTTGGAAAAATCACATATAATATTTTTTTCCCCCTTAAACCCTTTGGGTGAGTTAAATTTTTTGGTTAAAAAAAGCTTTTTTCATTTATCCCATTTATATGGGCGTACGCGTTCACTATGGTTTTCCCTATGCCCTTTTAAAATATTTTGATCGAAATCCTTTGAACATTTCGTCCTTTATGGGCGACGGCCCCAAGGGGATATTCATGGGGTCAAAAACAATTTTCCCCAATTTTATTTTCCGAAATTCGGGCATTTTGAAGGGAAAAGTTTGTGCGTTGTTTGTGCCAAAAAATTTATTATCCTTAAAAACCTTTACATTTTTTTTTACTTTATATTCTGAATTTCAACTTGTTTAGTGCTGAAAAATTTGAATCATCTTTCTATATGCTCTTTTATGCTTTCAATAGAAAAAACCCGCAAAAACAAATCTCACAAAATAAAAAATTAAAAAATGGTTTTTTTAAATAAAATTTCAAATCTTCTGGGGATTTCTTTTTTTTCCTTTAAAAAACAAAAATATAGATTATTCAATTGGGTTAAAAACCCTTTTAATTTGCGCATCCCCCTGTCACAACGTTCACATCTTCAGGGTTGTCAGTTTAAAAATTTCACTTTTTAAAGTTATGTGAAAAAAAATTTTCTGATTAAAAAAAATGTCATGAAACGAAAAAAACATTTTTTAAAAAACTATAAATTGGGAAAATTTTTACTATATCCCTCGCCTCATTTTTACCGATAGTTTAAATTTTAACATTTCCATACATATAATTTGGGTTCCCCCCCAAAAAAACTGAAAAAAATTTTGGAATCTGGTAGTTTTCTAATAAGAATTGGCCCCTTAAAAAAATAGGTGTCATGAAAATTCCCCGATATTATTCAGGGGTGTTGTGGGAAACGATGGGTTTTGGAAAAAATTAAAAACCCATCAAAAAAAACGGGAGGGGTCATGAATTCAGACCTTTTTGGGTTTTATATTGAAACAAATTTTTTATCGGTTTTGGGTTTTCACGGAAACCAATTTTATCGGTTTTTCTGTCAGAAACAAAGCAAAAGGATAGTCCCAAAGATTTGAAATGTGTTAAGGGAAAACAATTTTTTTATTTTATAAATTGATTTAAAACTTTTTTTTCCTTGGGAAAAAAAAATAAAAATAAAAAACAAAAAATTTTTAATTAATTTAGTTTTGGGAAAAAAAAGCGGGTTTTAAAGGAAGCCTCTTTTGAAACTTAAAAAAAATTTTTTTTTGTTTTTTTGGGGGGGAAAAAAAAATTGATCCAAAAAAATTTTTAGGAGTTATAGTTTTTAATTGCCCATAAAGAGGTTAAAATTTTTTCAAACAAAAAGTTAAAAGATTAATATTTTTTAAATTATGTCCCAAATTGAAAAAAAAGTTTTATTTTTTTAAACATATGTTAAAAAACTTTTTATTGTTTTTTTTTTTAAATTAAAAATAAAATTTTCCAAAGAAAAAAATTTCCCCAAATTCCCTACTTGAGTTTTTTTTCAATATTTCAGTTTAAGAAAAATCGTAAAAATTTAAAAAAAAAATTGGGGCGTCAAAGCGCTTTCTGCCCAAACGTCATTTGTCCGCCCCGGTCAAAATTTCCCCCCGACAATATTTCGGTTAAAACATAATTTGGGGGCATATTCTTTTAGATAATTTTTTAAAAATTTTAACAAAAAAACAATTTTTGCGGGTTAAACGCTCCCCTTTTAAAACATTTTTTAAAAAGTAATAAACCAACTTTAAAACCCAATTCTTTTTTTTTTGATAAATTTTCCCCAAAACTTTCTTTAATTGGGTTTATTAAAAAAAATTTTGGTTTTTCCCAAAAGTATTAATTTGCAAAAATTCCCGTCACATTAGGGAAAAAGGGGGTGATTTTGAATATAGGGTTTTGGTTTTTCAAAAAAAAAAAAATCCAAACAGATTCACACCAATTTGGAAAAACAGAAATTTGGTTTTGGGAAATTTGGCCAAAATTCTGCCCTTAAAATCCACAACACCCCCGAATAAGACAACTATGCCCTTTTTAAATTAAAACGTTTCCCCAAATTTTTTTTTAAAAAAAAAAGTAGGGCAATTAAACATCAGTAACCCCGAAATTAACTAATTTAAATTTTTACTAATTCATTATTCCCAATTGTCCCCATGTTCTATCGATATAATAATGCACCCAATTTTTAATTTTTTATTGAAAATAAAAATTTTCAAAAAAACAAATTTGGGCAAAAAAGGGTTTTTTCTTTTTCAAAGTGGAAAAAAATTAAATCGATTTGATATTAAAATTATTTTAGCGAAAAAACTTTTTAATTTCCACCAAAACGTGAATTTGAAAAAAAATTTTGAACAATTTCCCAAATTAACCAAAATGAAACGAAAATGGTAAATAATAAATTTTTTTATGAACATTGGGCCCCCAGAGGGTTTAAAAACCCTCATCTCTTTGGTAGTTTTGGGTTTCCAACAAAAATTTGGGGAAATATACCCAATTTTTGTGGCTTTTATATTTAAACGGGAAAACCAAAATGGTGGGGGTTAATTGGGGTTTATCTGGTCCGAATCAGCAGGGTGAGATTATAGTGAAGAAAAAAAAGTGAAGTCAAACTACCTTCAAAAAATTTAGTACTGGGAAATGTATTAAATCCTTTTCCCCAAAAAGTTCATCAAATAAAATTTTTTCCCCAAATGACAAACTTGGACAACTAGAAATGATGTCCCCGGGCTAATTGGAAACTGTTGTCGTCTGCAAAAATTTCATCTTTGACAAGTTTAATGTCAGTTCTTTAAATTTTGCGGCCGGGATGTCTTTTACAAAATGAAAAACTAAAAAAGATTGGTTAATACATACAATTTTTTCCTTTTTTTAACTGTTTAATTTTATTGGAACATATTGAAAAGGGTTTTTTGTCTGGAATGGTTTTAAAAATTAGAGATTTTTAAGTCGGGATTTTAATGGGAAAAACATCCCCCGTAAAAAAAAAAGAAAATTTTTTAATAAATTATCCCAAAATTTTTCTTATAAAAAATTACTTTAAAAATTTTTTTTATATATGAGGTATTTACAAAAATCAAACCCCTTTTTCTCCCCCCCCTTTAGTTTTGCTGAAATCCATCCTTTTTTTTTCCCTTTAAAAAATTTTTGAAATTTTTTAATTTTTTTTTTCCTTCAAAAAGTTATGAATTTTTTAAAAAAATTGCTTTTTTTTTTCAAATAATAACTTTGTAAAAATAACTTTTTTGGGGGCCTTTTTTAAAATTTTTTTTTTTGAATATCTTTTCAAAAAAAAACATGAAAAAAAAATTTTCACGATCAATTATAAAAAATAATCGGGTTTTTTAAATAAAATCGTCATTTTTTTTTTTTAAGGGTTGTACTTTTTTTGTTTTTTTTTCAAAAAAAAAACCAATTAATTTGACAACTTCCCTCTTTTAAACCCGGGGTTGGGGCCCATTTTTTTTTTTTTTATTTAAAAAAATTTCAAATTTTTTAAAAAAAGAAAAATTTTTTTAAAAATTTACTTTATCATATAAAAAAAAAAAATTTTAAAGATTTTTAAGGGTTCCTTTTTTTATTTTTATATTAATTTGAATAAATTAAGTTTTTGGAATTTTAAAAATATAATTGTCCAACCCCGGGTTTTTCGACCTTTCTAATAGGTGGGGATTTGAATCTTTTGGAAAAAAATTTCAAAAAATGTTTTTTTAAAAAGGGGAGAAAAGGATGGAAAAAGTTTTAAGGAAAAACTAAAGGGGGCGGGGTTTAAAAGTTGTCGATTTGGAATAATTTAAAATTAAAAATTTTTTATACAAATATTAATCAAATTAAAATATATTACCATTAAAAAAAATTCAAAAAAAATACATTAAGATTAAAAAATCAAGAGGTTGGATAATAAGAATTTTTTATATTCATTATTAAAGGGTTTTAAAAAAAAAAAATCAATTTTTATAGTAGTATATAATTTTTATTGGGGAGTAGGGGTAGTATCAAATTTTTTCTTTTAAAACGAGTAATTACATTACAATAAAAAAAAGTTAATTTGTTTTTTAAAAACAAAATCCCCCAATCAAAGAAAAAAAATCAGGCGGATGCAAAAAATTTTTATATTAGTTATAAGGGGGGCTTGCCCCGGGTTTTAAAAATTTTTTCTAAATTTTTGGGACAAAATTGATAAAACCGCTCTGTAATTTCGTTGATCAAATATTGGGAAGTTCAAAAAACTTTATATTAGGATTTTGGGGCCCCAATGGACATTAAAAATTTGGGTACTGAATTAAAATTTTTTGTTGGGTTTTAAAAAAATTTTGGGTTGGGTTTGAGAATTTTTGGTTTTTAAAGGGAAATTTTAAAAGCAAAAATTTTATCCATTAGTTCTTCTTTTGATTTGTGTACCGGATGGGGAAAAAAATCAAATGGGATTTAAAATGGGAAGTAGGGTGTTTTTTGCCCGATTTTGTTTTTTTTCGCGCTGTTCCCGGGTTTTGTAATTTCACCAAAAAATTTGGGCGTGCAAGCCCATCGTTCAATTTTTTTAAATTTTTAAAAACCCCCTCATACCATCTCGGAAATGTTTCCTTTTCGTTTTGGGTTTTTGATTTATTGCTTTTTTAGTTTTTAATAGTTAATTAAAATTAAGCAGGTTTCCGATTACATTTTTTTTTTGGAAAATTCTTTTAAAAACAAATTTTGCGCTAGCGAATATGGTTGTTTATGTATTTTAGTGGGCGCGGCGAGACCAATTTCTT
>NW_026091026.1:0-7674 GCF_024586455.1 Bactrocera neohumeralis
TAAAAAAATAAAACTGCCAATTACATATCTCAAAACTTATCGTATTTGTAGCATCAAAATTAGCTCAAATAATGATACAAAGTTTTGTTTGGAATGTAACGCAGTTATAACACACAAGTTACCCAAAAAACCATTTGAGAGAGACTTAAGTGACGATGTGCAAATGCGCTTCGAACACTTGGTTCTCGCTGACCCTCAATTCCACAGCAACAAAGAGATAACGTTGGAGATTGGAGCGGATATATACCCTCAAATTATAAGAAGTGGACTCTTCAAACCCGATAATGGTACAGTGGTAGCGCAGAATACAGCATTTGGCTGGACCCTTACTGGCACCATCTAACCCTAAGTATACTTCTAATAATTACTCGATTTCATTTCAAAACCTCCAATATATGTGACCCTACTAATACTCAATTATTTCGCAGGTTCTGCAAGGTGGCTGGGATGTTTAATCCAAACAATTAACCTTCACCATCTTACTGAAGTTGGCATAAAGCCAAATCGGCAGTGCATTTGGAAAATTCCACAATTTTACATTTAGGTATAAAACCGATTTTCTTGCATGTACACATTTAGAAATCCATATCAAGTTGCCTCAAATCGTTAGCTTAACATATTAAAGTTAATTAACCCTCACCATCTTACTCAAGTTGGCATAAAGCCAAAACGACAGTGCATTGGGAAAAATTACAGAATTTTACATTTAGGTATAAAACCGATTTTCTTGCATATACACATTTAGAAATCCATATCAAGTTGCTTCAAATCATTAGCTTCACATATTAAAGGTAATTAACATTCACCATCTTACTGAAGTTGGCATAAAGCCAAAACGATAGTGCATTGGGAAAAATTTTGAATTTTACATTTATGTATAAAACCGATTTTCTTGCATATACACATTTAGAAATCCATATCAAGCTGCTTCAAATCATTAGCTTAACATATTAAGGTTAATTAACCTTCTTCATCTTACTCAAGTTGACATAAAGCCAAAACGGCAGAGCATTTGGAAAAATTCCACAATTTTACATTTAGGTATAAAACCGATTTTCTTGCATATACACATTTAGAAATTCCATATCAAGTTTCTTCAAATCATTAGCTTCACATATTAAAGGTAATTACCGTTCTTCATCTTACTGAACTTGTCATAAAGCCAAAACGGCAGTGCATTTTGGAAAAAATTCCAGAATTTTACATTTAATTATAAAACCGATTTTCTTGCATATACACATTTAGAAATCCATATCAAGTTGCCTCAAATCGTTAGCTTAACATATTAAAGTTAATTAACCCTCACCATCTTACTCAAGTTGGCATAAAGCCAAAACGACAGTGCATTGGGAAAAATTACAGAATTTTACATTTAGGTATAAAACCGATTTTCTTGCATATACACATTTAGAAATCCATATCAAGTTGCTTCAAATCATTAGCTTCACATATTAAAGTTAATTAACCTTTATCATCATACAGAAGTTGGCATAAAGCCAAAACGGCAGTGCATTTGGAAAAATTCCACAATTTTACAATTTAGGTATAAAACCGATTTTCTTGCATATACACATTTAGAAATCCATATCAAGTTGCTTCAAATCATTAGCTTCACATATTAAAGGTAATTAACCTTCACCATCTTACTGAAGTTGGCATAAAGCCAAAACGACAGTGCATTGGGAAAAATTACAGAATTTTACATTTAGGTATAAAACCGATTTTCTTGCATATACACATTTAGAAATCCATATCAAGTTGCTTTAAATCATTAGCTTCACATATTAAAGTTAATTAACCTTCTTCATCTTACTGAAGTTGGCATAAAGCCAAAACGGCAGTGCATTTGGAAAAATTCCACAATTTTACATTTAGGTATAAAACCGATATTCTTGCATGTACACATTTAGAAATCCATATCAAGTTGCCTCAAATCATTAGCTTAACATATTAAAGTTAATTAACCTTCACCATCTTACTCAAGTTGGCATAAAGCCAAAACGACAGTGCATTGGGAAAAATTACAGAATTTTACATTTAGGTATAAAACCGATTTTCTTGCATATACACATTTAGAAATCCATATCAAGTTGCTTTAAATCATTAGCGTCACATATTAAAGTTAATTAACCTTCTTCATCTTACTGAAGTTGGCATAAAGCCAAAACGGCAGTGCATTTTGAAAAATTCCACAATTTTACATTTAGGTATAAAACCGATTTTCTTGCATGTACGCATTTATAAATCCATATCAAGTTGCCTCAAATCGTTAGCTTAACATATTAAAGTTAATTAACCCTCACCATCTTACTCAAGTTGGCATAAAGCCAAAACGACAGTGCATTGGGAAAAATTACAGAATTTTACATTTAGGTATAAAACCGATTTTCTTGCATATACACATTTAGAAATCCATATCAAGTTGCTTTAAATCATTAGCTTCACATATTAAAGGTAATTAACCTTCACCATCTTACTCAAAATGGCATAAAGCCATAATGTCAGTGCAATTTAAAAAAGTTCCACAATTTTACATTTAGGTATAAAACCGATTTTCTTGCATATACACATTTAGAAATCCACATCAAGTTGCTTTAAATCATTAGCTTCACATATTAAAGTTAACTAACCTTCTTCATCTTACTGAAGTTGGCATAAAGCCAAAACGGCAGTGCATTTGGAAAAATTCCACAATTTTTCATTTAGGTATAAAACCGATTTTCTTGCATGTACACATTTAGAAATCTATATCAAGTTGCCTCAAATCGTTAGCTTAACATATTAAAGTTAATTAACCCTCACCATCTTACTCAAGTTGGCATAAAGCCAAAACGACAGTGCATTGGGAAAAATTACAGAATTTTACATTTAGGTATAAAACCGATTTTCTTGCATATACACATTTAGAAATCCATATCAAGTTGCTTTAAATCATTAGCTTCACATATTAAAGTTAATTAACCTTCTTCATCTTACTGAAGTTGGCATAAAGCCAAAACGGCAGTGCATTTGGAAAAATTCCACAATTTTCATTCAAGTATAAAACCGATTTTCTGGCATGTACTCATTTAGAAATCCATATCAAGTTGCCTCAAATCGTTAGCTTAACATATTAAAGTTAATTAACCCTCACCATCTTACTCAAGTTGGCATAAAGCCAAAACGACAGTGCATTGGGAAAAATTACAGAATTTTACATTTAGGTATAAAACCGATTTTCTTGCATATACACATTTAGAAATCCATATAAAGTTGCTTCAAATCATTAGCTTCACATATTAAAGGTAATTAACCTTCTTCATCTTACTGAAGTTGGCATAAAGCCAAAACGACAGTGCATTGGGAAAAATTACACAATTTTACATTTAGGTATAAAACCGATTTTCTTGCATGTGCACATTTAGATATTCATATCAAGTTGCTTCAAATCATTAGCTTCACATATTAAAGTTAATTAACCTTCTTCATCTTACTGAAGTTGGCATAAAGTTAAAATGACTGTGCATTTGGAAAAATTCCACAATTTTACATTTAGGTATAAAACCGATTTTCTTGCATATACACATTTAGAAATCCATATCAAGTTGCTTCAAATCATTAGCTTCATACATATTAAGTTAATTAACCTTCTTCATTTTAGAGAAGTTGGCATAAAGCCAAAACGACAGTGCATTGGGAAAAATTCCACAATTTTACATTTAGGTATAAAACCGATTTTCTTGCATGTACACATTTAGAAATCCATATCAAGTTGCCTCAAATCGTTAGCTTAACATATTAAAGTTAATTAACCTTCACCATCTTACTCAAGTTGGCATAAAGCCAAAACGACAGTGCATTGGGAAAAATTCCACAATTTTACATTTAGGTATGAAACCGATTTTCTTGCATATACACATTCAGAAATCCATATCAAGTTGCTTTAAATAATAGCGTCAAATTTTAAAGTTAATTACCCTTCTTCATCTTACAGCAGTTGGCATAAAGCCAAAACGACAGTGCATTGGGAAAAATTCCACAATTTTACATTTAGGTATAAAACCGATTTTCTTGCATATACACATTTAGAAATCCATATCAAGTTGCTTTAAATCATTAGCTTCACATATTAAAGTTAATTAACCTTCACCATCTTACTCAAGTTGGCATAAAGCCAAAACGGCAGTGCATTTGGAAAAATTCCAGAATTTTACATTTAGGTATAAAACCGATTTTCTTGCATGTACACATTTAGAAATCCATATCAAGTTGCTTTAAATCATTAGCTTCACATATTACAGTTAATTACCCTTCTTCATCTTACTGAAGTTGGCATAAAGCCAAAACGACAGTGCATTTGGAAAAATTCCACAATTTTACATTTAGGTATAAAACCGATTTTCTTGCATATACACATTTAGAAATCCATATCAAGTTGCTTCAAATCATTAGCTTAACATATTAAAGTTAATTAACCTTCTTCATCTTACAGAAGTTGGCATAAAAGCCAAAACGACAGTGCATTTTGAAAAAAATTCCATAATTTTTTATTAACTATAAAACCGATTTTCTTGCATATACACATTTAGAAATCCATATCAAGTTGCTTCTAAATAAATAGCTTCACATATTAAAGTTAATTAACCTTCTTCATCTTACTGAAGTTGGCATAAAGCCAAAACGACAGTGCATTTGGAAAAATTACAGAATTTTACATTTAGGTATAAAACCGATTTTCTTGCATATACACATTTAGAAATCCATATCAAGTTGCTTTAAATCATTAGCTTCACATATTAAAGGTAATTAACCTTCACCATCTTACTGAAGTTGACATAAAGCCATAAACGGCAGTGCATTTGGAAAAAATTCCATTACTCTACATTTGTTTAAAACCGATTTTCTTGCATATACACATTTAGAAATCCATATCAAGTTGCTTCAAATCATTAGCTTCACATAAAAATTCCACAATTTTACATTTTAGGTATAAAACCGATTTTTTTGCATGTACACATTTAGAAGTCCATATCAAGTTACCTCTAATCATTAGCTCAACATATTAAAGTTAATTACCCTTCACCATCTTACTGAAGTTGGCATAAAGCCAAAACGACAGTGCATTTGGAAAAATTCCACATTTAGGTATAAAACCGATTTTCTTGCATATACACATTTAGAAATCCATATCAAGTTGCTTTAAATCATTAGCGTCACATATTAAAGTTAATTAACCTTCTTCATCTTACTGAAGTTGGCATAAAGCCAAAACGGCAGTGCATTTGGAAAAATTCCAGAATTTTACATTTATTATAAAACCGATTTTCTTGCATATACACATTTAGAAATCCATATCAAGTTGCCTCAAATCGTTAGCTTAACATATTAAAGTTAATTGACCCTCAACATCTTACTCAAGTTGGCATAAAGCCAAAACGACAGTGCATTGGGAAAAATTACAGAATTTTACATGTAGGTATAAAACCGATTTTCTTGCATATACACATTTAGAAATCCATATCAAGTTGCTTTAAATCATTAGCGTCACATATTAAAGTTAATTAACCTTCTTCATCTTACTGAAGTTGGCATAAAGCCAAAACGGCAGTGCATTTGGAAAAATTCCACAATTTTACATTTAGGTATAAAACCGATTTTCTTGCATATACACATTTAGAAATCCATATCAAGTTGCCTCACATCATAAGCTTAACATATTAAAGTTAATTAACCTCTCACCATCTTACTGAAGTTTAAATAAAGCCAAAACGGCAGTGCATTTGGAAAATTCCACAATTTTACATTTAGGTATAAAACCGATTTTCTTGCATATACACATTTAGAAATCCATATCAAGTTGCTTTAAATCATTAGCTTCACATATTAAAGTTAATTAACCCTCACCATCTTACTGAAGTTGGCATAAAGCCAAAACGGCAGTGCATTTGGAAAATTCCACAATTTTACATTTAGGTATAAAACCGATTTTCTTGCATATACACATTTAGAAATCCATATCAAGTTGCTTCAAATCATTAGCTTAACATATTAAAGTTAATTAACCTTCACCATCTTACTGAAGTTGGCATAAAGCCAAAACGACAGTGCATTGGGAAAAATTACAGAATTTTACATTTAGGTATAAAACCGATTTTCTTGCATATACACATTTAGAAATCCATATCAAGTTGCTTTAAATCATTAGCTTCACATATTCAAGTTAATATACCTTCGTCATCTTACAAAAGTTGGCAAAAAGTCAAAACGGCTGTTCATTTGGAAAAATTCCACAATTTTTCATTTAGGTATAAAACCCATTTTCTTGCATATACACATTTAGAAATCGATATCAAGTGGCTATAAATAATAGCGTAAATTTTAAAGTTAATTACCCTTCTTCATCTAAGAGCAGTTGGCATAAAACGAAAACGACAGTGCATTTGGAAAAATTCCAGAATTTTACATTTAGGTATAAAACCGATTTTCTTGCATATACACATTTAGAAATCTACAACGAATTGCTTAAAATCATTAGCTTCACATATTAAAGTTAATTAACCTTCTTCATCTTACAGAAGTTGGCATAAAGCCAAAACGACAGTGCATTTGGAAAAATTCCACAATATTACATTGTGGTATAAAACCGATTTTCTTGCATATACACATTTAGAAATCCATATCAAGTTGCTTTCAAATCATTAGCTTCACATATTAAAGTTAATTAACCTTCACCATCTTACTCAAGTTGGCATAAAGCCAAAACGACAGTGCATTTGGAAAAATTCCAGAATTTTACATTTAGGTATAAAACCGATTTTCTTGCATGTACACATTTAGAAATCCATATCAAGTTGCTTCAAATCGTTAGCTTAACATATTAAAGTTAATTAACCCTCACCATCTTACTCAAGTTGGCATAAAGCCAAAACGACAGTGCATTGGGAAAAATTCCACAATTTTACATTTAGGTATAAAACCGATTTTCTTGCATATACACATTTAGAAATCCATATCAAGTTGCTTTAAATCATTAGCTTCACATATTAAAGTTAATTAACCTTCACCATCTTACTGAAGTTGGCATAAAGCCAAATCGGCAGTGCATTTGGAAAATTCCACAATTTTACATTTAGGTATAAAACCGATTTTCTTGCATGTACACATTTAGAAATCCATATCAAGTTGCCTCAAATCGTTAGCTTAACATATTAAAGTTAATTAACCCTCACCATCTTACTCAAGTTGGCATAAAGCCAAAACGACAGTGCATTGGGAAAAATTACAGAATTTTACATTTAGGTATAAAACCGATTTTCTTGCATATACACATTTAGAAATTAAAGTTTATTACCCTTCTTAATCTTATCAGCAAGTTGGCATAAAGCCAAAACGACAGTGCATTGGGAAAAATTCCACAATTTTACATTTAGGTATAAAACCGATTTTCTTGCATGTACACATTTAGAAATCCATATCAAGTTGCCTCAAATCGTTAGCTTAACATATTAAAGTTAATTAACCTTCACCATCTTACTGAAGTTGGCATAAAGCCAAAACGGCAGTGCATTTGGAAAAATTCCAGAATTTTACATTTAGTTATAAAACCGATTTTCTTGCATATACACATTTAGAAATCCATATCAAGTTGCTTTAAATCATTAGCTTCACATATTAAAGGTAATTAACCTTCACCAT